>NW_020538884.1:0-21389 GCF_003426905.1 Ctenocephalides felis
TTTTTACACAAATTAAATCTAAGTTTAATTTTGACCGCCCCAGGAACTTAGTATATCGGATTAATTGCTCTAATTTGCGAACTCTTTATATCGGAGTAAATAGCCAGAACCTGAGTAACCGCCATCATATAAATAATCTAATCATAACATGGATTTTTTCAACCCAAAAATTTACAATTTGAAGAGAACGTAATTAAAAGAAGATTCGCTGAGGGGTTGTTTTTGCAGTTGCATAACGACGGGGTCATAAACAAACGATTTGACAATACGGCTCTGAACAAAACAAACACGTGGTTCCTAAATAGCGTGTAAAAATTTAAAAAAAATGACAAGATCCCATCGCTTTTTAAATTTCTCGTAAATTTTGAACATATATTAAGAACTGCTTCAAGAAAAAACGTGGCATTTCTATCTTAGGCTCCGAAGCGTAAATACATAATTTCACAACTTATTAAAAGATATTCATGTTTATGTTGTGTTTTGCCATTTGTGATGTTAAAAAATATATATTTTACCACTTTGCACATACTCATACCTTGGAGTAATAATGTTTTCATCTGTTATATTAGGATACAAAATTGTAAATGTTTTTAGTATTATTATTGTTTTTCTATGAAATTTCTTACATATTATTTATTTAGCTTTAATTTTTAAAGTATATTGTTTGCCACTGAATGAAGCTAAGATGCTAGCCGAAACGTATTGATTTTAAATAAATTTCTAAAAACTCATACTATTTTTATTGATGAAACGCCCGACTTTTATACTCAAATGATATACACACACTATATATTATATATATATATATATATATATATATATAAATATTTATAGTAATATATGTTTGAATGCGGTTACGATAAAATATTTACTGCCCGGATGGCACACATGGCATGTTAATTATGCGAACCCGTTTAAATACGCAAAACCCGTTTTCTGTTATCGATATTCAAATACGGATATTATTGATTTATAAATTGAAATTTATAGATATAGAGACAATAATATATTATGTATATGTGTAGTATATATATATATATATATATATATATTTTAGGGTGGTCCTTAACATGGACATTTTCGAATTTCCTTGCTCCCAAGGGCTCAAATGGTTCCAAATTGATAAAAAACAACTCTCTCAAAGTTTTAGCTCTTAATATTGTCTTTTAGATGAAGCGCAATTCAATCAATGTTTTGTATGGAAATAGCATGAAAAAATTTTCAAAAATTTTAAAAATGTTTTTAGATATAATTTAGCGAACAAATGGATGAGTTTTATTCAAAATTTGTCGCTAAGTTATACCTAAAAATTTTATTTTTTAATTTTCAAAATTTTTTCCATGCTATTTCCATACAAAGTTTGATTGAATTGCGCACTATCTAAAAGTTAATATTAAGAGCTAAAACTTTCAGAGAATTGTTTTTTATCAATTTGGAACCATTTGAGCACTTGGGAGCAAGGAAATTCGAAAATGCCCATATTAAGAACCACCATAATAAATAAATAAATAAATATATATATATCTTCTATATATATAAAAATAAGTCGGGTTTTCCTTCCTGACGAAATAACTCCAGAACCCACGAACCGATTTCGACAATTTTGCATTCATTGGAAAGGTCTTGGGCTCCGCAAGGTTTATAGCTAAGAAAATTAGTGGTGCATGGCATCGTGCCCTAATGCAAATTGCTGGAACTTCACGCACCGCAATTAAAAATTCGAGTAATAAAAATAATCAATAATTGCAAATAGATTATCTTCTATATATATAAAAATAAGTCGGGTTTTCCTTCCTGACGAAATAACTCCAGAACGCACGAACCGATTTCGACAATGTTGCATTTGTTGGAAAGGTCTCGGGCTCCGCAAGGTTTATAGCTAAGAAAATTAGTTGTGCATGGCATCTAGCCCTAATGCAAATTGCTGGAACTTCATGCACAGTAATTAAAAATTTGAGTAATAAAAATAATCAATAACTGTTTTAAATAATTTCAAATAGATTATCTTCTATATATATAAAAATAAGTCGGGTTTTCCTTCCTGACGAAATAACTCCAGAACGCACGAACCGATTTCGACAATTTTGCATTCATTGGAAAGGTCTTGGGCTCCGCAAGGTTTATATCTAAGAAAATTAGTGGTGCATGGCATCGTGCCCTAATGCAAATTGCTGGAACTTCACGCACCGTAATAAAAAATTCGAGTATTAAAAATAATCAATAATTGTTTTAAATAATTGCAAATAGATTATCTTCTATATATATAAAAATAAGCCGGGTTTTCTTTCCTGATCAAATTTTTCCTTTTCAAATATAAAACAAACAAAAAATTTCTTCATCTTTCTCACGAAACCATCTGGTGTGCGAAACGGAGTTTGTCGGGTTTGCTAGTATATATATATATATATTTATATAATATGATTATTTCAAATATCTGGATCGCATCCTGATCAGAGGCGGATACTGCACGAGAGAGATCAGTACAAGAATCGCCAGCGCTAAGTCGGCATTTACGAAGAACAGAACGCTACTGACGAGCAAACTGTGTTTCGACTTGCGGAAGAGACTAATAAAGTGCTACGTATGGAGCACAGCTCTGTACGGATCGGAGACATGGACTCTTAGAAAGGCCGACAAGAACTACCTGGAAAGTTTTGAAATGTGGTGCTGGAGGTGGATGGAGAAGACGAAGTGGACATACAGAAGTTTGGAAAGGAAAATACATGTCAGTTTTTGAGTGAACAGAGTACCCGATTTGAATGATTCAAAAATATTTTACTTGTATCGATGAAATGAAGGGTTGACGAAATTTTTGCTAAGTCAGGACTAGCGGTTTCGTAGATACAGAGGAAAAACTATTTCATTTTTGTTCCAAAAAAAATTCTTTTTTGTATATCGAAAATAATTTATATTTTAATTTTAGTTCTGGCTAAATTTCTGAAGCTCACTTATATACTTTAAATAGATAATTTTAACTTTGCAATTCAGTTTATATAATTCTTATGAATATTAGACAATGTTACAGTATTTATAACAATCAATTTGATTACATTTAACATTCTTCGAACATTTCGTTACGGTACGGGTAAGTTCCAGCAATTTGACTTAAGGCACGATGCCATTCACCACTAGTTATTTTTTTTAATTTATACAATCTTTTGAGAAATGATTTGGATAATCTGATTGACTTTTTGTAAACCATGGTCGACCTGTTTATTCAAAATTTATGTTAATTTTTAGAAGTCTCGGATTTTTTATAGTATTGATGTTCCACAGCCATTGTTCTACAGATTTTTTTGTATTTGGTAATGGTATTTTTCGGAAGTTTTAAACAATAATTTTTTTCACCTGTTTTAGATCGTAAGAAAAAAGGTTCATGCAAGTTAACTAAATACTAAATTTAACATATTATTAACATTCCATAGGATAAGTTTGTTTTCACAAAAAAATCCGAATGTTTTCTTGACATTTCAAGTTTCTGAATCTAAGAGACCAAATTTGGAGAAAGAATGTGTGTGTGTGTATCGTGTGTGTGAACAGATTTTTTGCCTTTCGCTGACGTTTTCTTGAAAACGACTGCACCGATTTGAAAAGATTTAAATCCATTCGATGCAGCTTGATTAGCAATACATTTATAATTGTTGACAATCGGCTACTGCTTACAGTTTACATTCACACTCAGATAAAATACATTTTCATTATACGAAATGGATTAAATGAATTGTATTATACAAATTAATTTAATTTATAGGATTACAGAAGCAAAAGTTTTATTTTCAAAATAAACAGTTGAACAGTCTACCTAAATATCTCAATCTTAATTCTTATTGATTAGTTTGATTATGTTGCCTTTAGGCAAGATGCCACTTAAAGTTTATTTTTTTATTAAAAAATCCGATTCGCTAATTTTATGTTTTTTTGACGTTTCAAGCCATTCTGAATCGAATGATACCAAATTTGCAAAAACTATGTGTTTGTGTGAGTTGGACCGATTTCAAATATTGTATCACGATAAAGATTATCGTTTCTCAGTTTTGTACGCGATCGACCGAGTACGCGATCGACCGAGCCGTTTCTTTGTAATTTGCATAAAAGAATAAAAGTTTTCGTCCACGTTTTAGCTCACAATCCTGAATCGATTTTTAAAAAATCAAAAATTGTTTGAAAGATGTTGGTTGAGATTAATACTGATTAGTTTTAGGTAAAGATCGACCAAGCCGTTTTCTTGTAATTAACTGTTAAAAAAAAATGCCGCTTTTATGAAACCTTTTTTTGACGATACATATCATGATCCTAAAGAATGTACTAAAATATTGCGGCCCTATGACAAGTAGTTTAATTTTAAAAATCCATCAGAGTTCGTTAAAAGTCGCTCTTGTGATGTGATAAGTTAATCAAGTCAATTAAAAATTTGGAGTAAGCAAGAAAGTAAATGATCAGTCTACTTAACTTCTAGTTTTTTAAAAATGTTACCATTCATTTAAATCATTAAATTATATTATATGTACATGTTATATGTAATTTTGTCATTATTTTCTCATAGAATATGCTTAATATTTCACAAAATAATTTATTAAGTTTGTTAAAAAAATGTTTCATGAAAAATAACATTGCGATAAAGTCTTACAAAAAAATATGGAATTATATAAATTAATTAAAATATTTAATAATAGGCTACAATTTTAGGACATATAAGCACGTATCTGTGCAATATATTTAATATAATTATAGATATTAGAACTGTGTTTGATATCTATTGAAAATCGCAATGTTTTGTCTTAATTAGCGAGAACTTGATTTTCTAAATAAACAGTGAAAATTTTATCTAAGTATCAAAATCCCAATTTCAATTGATTAAGTCAATTATTATACCTATCGGAAAGTTTTTGCAACTTGCTTTAACGCAAAATGCCTCTTTCACCTAGTATATTAATTGCACATAATATACACATACAAATAATATAATACGAAATTTAATTTAAGAGTGTTTGTATTAAAACGATCAATATTTTCAAATTAAAACTCCTAAGTGCAATTACTACAAGATAGTCATAATGCTCAATTAAAAATATGGAAGTAACTCATAAAATATTGACTACTTGTGTTGTAAATTAATCGATTTTAATGCATTTTTAATTTTTATTACGCGAAATCGCTTAGGTTTATAGGAATACTTAATAAAGAAAATACATTACATAAATGCTTTTAAAACTTAAATCGATTAAGTGAACAAAAAGTATAATTTAAACTTTATTAAGATAATTTATTGTAAAACAATTGCAAACAATTTTGTTCATTTTTGCATATTAATTATAACTGAATTTAGAAAAATGAGGAAAATAAGGAAACAAAAAAAGTTGAATTAAACAAATTTAATATTAAAAAATCTGTTTAGGAATTGAGTTGATAATTTTTGAAATTTATTATTTTTAACTTCCCGTAGGATAGTTATAGTAATGGGCCAAAATCGAAAATAAAATTTTTGCATTTCTCGACGTTTTGAAGGTTTCTGAATATTTTGGCATACCTCAGAAAAAATGGATGTGTGTGTGTATGTTTTGTATGTCCGCTTTTATTCTTCCAAGTTTTCGGGCGAACGGATCAATCGATTTGAATTTTTTTTATTCAACAATATATTAACAACTGTCCTACATAGACATTAAATCGTTTGACAATTACATATAAAAAATGACATCGATATATAAATAGTGAAAACTACACAATTGCATTTTTCCTTTATAAGAAGTAATATAATATGACATGAGTAATTAAAAGCTAATAATTAAATCACTAAATATTCGTGTCGTGTTTGTGGATAGCGGTGCGTTGGCCAAATCGATTTGAATGGTACAAAAAACAAATTCGATTCCTATTGACAAGGAGATGTGCTGATTAGTTTTTGGCAAAGGCAGGTCCAGCAGTTACGAAGATAAAGAGCAAAGAGTGCATAAAATAGAAAGCGCGATTTTGAGAGAACGGAGCATCCGATTTGAATGATCTAAAAATCATTCAATAAGTAATGAGTGGGAGAAGCGGTTATTAGCTATTGGCAAAGGCAGGCCAAGCCATTTCGATGATACAGAGCTAAACCTGCAAAAAATGGCAGTTTTTGAGAGAACTAAGCGTTCGATTTAAATGATTCAAAGAACTTTCTGCTGGTTTTAACATAATAATTGATTTTAGAAAAAAAAAATTCATTTTTTTTAAATTTTTTTTCTAATTTCGAAAATATTTCAGATTTTATTTTTAATTCTTTTAAGTTTTAATATACTTCAAACAAATTATTTCAACTTTGCAATTCAGTTTATATAATTCTGTAATTCTTATAAATATTAGACAATGTTACAATAAGTCCCCTGTTTCGTATATTGTTAGAAATATTCATAGCTTTGTTTTATTTCCTGTCACAATTGAGGAACTTGCAAGTACTTTTAAAGCTATTAAATCTTCCTATTCCGCGGGACCGGATGAAATTCCTACATGCATCATTAAAGAATTCTATCCTCTTTTTATTGATAACCTATTAATATGTATTAATAAATGCTTTGAGCTGGGAGTTTATCCAAACCACCTTAAGCACTCCAAAATCCGCCCTCTTCATAAAAAAGGCGACAAAAATATTGTGAGCAATTATAGACCTATTTCTCTTCTTAATTCTTTTGATAAGGTGTTTGAAAAAATTTTGCACGTCAGAATCTCTGGGTTCTTAAATAAATACAATATTTTGTTTCACAACCAACATGGTTTTCGGAAAAAACACTCTACATCGCACTCGGTTTTTAGCCTCATCCAAAATGTTATTAACTCATTTGAAGATGGAAGTTATTGTGTAGCCGTCTTTTGCGATCTCTCCAAAGCGTTCGACAGTATATCTCACAATATTCTCATTGATAAATTAGAAATGTATGGTTTTCGTTCTAGCTCGCTTAAATTACTAAAATCTTATTTAACAAACAGAACTCAAAGCGTATATTTGGACAATAGCACCGGTGGTAAAGTTATATCCAGGAAATTAAACGTGTAAATGGGTGTCCCACAAGGATCAATTCTTGGACCGCTCCTATTTCTTCTTTACATTAACGACCTACCTAATTGCTCAAATCTTTGTGACTTTATTTTGTTCGCTGATGACACTTGTCTAACCATCAAAGCTAGAACTTACGATGACCTCGTAACGAAATTGAACAGTGTCATGGATTCCGTTTCGAAATGGTTCAATATAAATAATCTTCTTTTAAACAACGACAAAACCCAAATTATTTCTTTCTGTACAGCAACGCGCGTAGCGAATGATATTTCCTCATTTACAATTAATAACTATTCATTTGACTCCTCTTCAGTATCTAAATTTCTTGGAGTTTATATCAATAAGAATCTTAACTGGTCTGAACACGTTTCCAACCATTTATGCTTCAAATTAACGCGTACATGCTTTATCCTGCGAACCCTTAAATCAAAAATTGGAATATCCAGTTTACTTTCTATTTATTACGCAAACTTTTATTCACACATTGCTTACGGTATCCAATTTTGGGGTTTCTCTAATGAACTAATTAAAGTTTTTAAACTTCAAAAGAGAGCAATTCGAATAATTTTTTCACTATCCTCCAAGACATCATGCCGTAATATCTTCAATGAACATAAAATTTTAACAGTACCGAGTATATTTGTTCTAGTCACACTTAATTTCATAAAAAATAATCCAGACTCTTTTAATTTGTCTTCGATGTCAAATACCAAGCACAATACGAGACATAAAATAATTAAAGGTAAGACTTATAAACTACACAGTTCCTTTAATACTATCTGCGGTATGGGTATACAATTTATGAATAAACTGCCGTTACGTGTTCGTACCCTTGATAACAAGAAATTTCATAAAGTACTAAGTAATGCGTTAAAGGATTTAACTTTTTATAGCCCTCTGGAGTTTTTAAATTTCGATTTTTCAAATTACTTTCCCGAAAATCTCAACTAATCATTAACGCGACTTTTCCCGCTCGAAGAAATTTCTCTATTACAGGCAGCAGCAAGATCGATGGATCGACGATGGCAAAAATCCCTACGAACCTACGGGCCCAAACTAACTGATGTCACCTACCAGCCATGTCTATGTCTACTATGCTCGTGACAATATAATTCGTTCGTTAAACTAAATACTTCTAAATTACTATTATTATTATTATTTCTTTCTTTGTTTATTTTTTCTTTTTATTTGTTTTATATAACTGTTATTGTTATATTGTTAAAATACTTAATAATTAGTTAATTAAACACTTACAATTTAAAAAACAAAAAATTTGAGAAACATTTTTTTTTTTTTTTTTTTTCTAATTATTATTTTCATAAGACTGTTATTTTTAAAATACTTAATAATTAGTTAACTAAAAACTTATAATTCAAAACACTTTAAAATTGTGAAACAAAATTTTAATTTTTTTATTTCGACTGTTATTGTTAAAATACTTAATAATTAGTTAACCAAAAACTTATATTTAAAAACACTTAAAAATTGTGAAACAAAATATTTCCTTTATCAAAATACCTAAAAATTTGTAAAAGAAAAAAAATTGTAAAAATATTTAACAATAATAATAAAAATGATAATGATAATATTAATAATAATAATAATTATAATAATATAAGATACTCAAATTTGTTAAAATATCATAAAATAACCTAAAATTTGTTAATATTGTAAAAGTATGTATTGTAAAGCTTATTAAAATTACTTATTAAATTTTTAAAAAACACTTGTAACAAACTAGTTATATTAAAAAAAAAAAAAAAAATTATAATTAAGTAAATATAAATAGGTTTATAGTAAATAAATTAAGTAATTAAATAGCTAATAATTAGTTAAATTATATTAAACCTATAAAATATTGACTTAAGCCTTATTATAATATTAAATATTATACCGACGGCTTGTAAAATTAATAAATAAATAAATAAATAAATAAATAAATAATTCTAATAATCTATTTGAAAACATTTAATATTCCTCGAACATTTTGTTACGGTGCGGGAAGTTTGAGCTATTTGCCTTAAGACACGGTGCCATACACCCCACTAGTTCTAATAATATTTTTTTCTAGAATTCTTTAATACATTGCCAAAAATTTTCAATATTCTCTCAATTTTCACTTTCCGGGTGATTTATAGTAATTGCAAAAAATTGACGATAATAATGTTTGTATAACTTTACGTTTACGTAAAATCCCCTGAACATCATGGCATACCTTACACAAAATAGATGTATGTATTCTATGTATGTACGAGGTGTGTTCAAAAAGTACCCGGAATTACTAATAATTAAATTTCGCGGGTCTGGAGTGTCTGATTGTCAAAATTTTTTATTGTGTTGGTATACATGCCCTCAAAGTATGAGGAAATTTTCAGCTATATTCACTGTTTACTTTGTCTGTGGTAGTCGCTAAGGTTCGACGTGTTTTTCTGAGCTCGGCGATTTTTACAATGGAAGAATTGAAAAGTCAAAGAATTTGTATTAAATTTTGCGTAAAAAATGAAATAAAGTGTTGCAAAGTGCAAAAATTCACCAGATATGGCTCCGTGTGACTTTTTCCTAATCCCAAAGTTGAAGAGACCCATGAAAGGACGGCGGTTTTCCTCGATTGAAGAAAATCGCTGAGAGTGCTCAAGGACATATCAAAAAGTGAATATCAAGGGTGCTTCGAAAATTGGAAAAAACGCTGGCATAAGTGTATTATATCTGGGGGGACTACTTTGAAGGGGACCACATTAATGTAGACGAATAAATAAATATTTTTTTGAAAAAACGAAAATTCCGGGTACTTTTTGAACAGACCTCGTATGTATGTGCGTATGTACGGATACAAATTTTCGTCCACGATTTAAGAGCACGGATTAACCGATTTGAATAATTCAAAAAAACATTTCATTTTTATTGATGGGGAGACGTGTTGCTTTGTTTTTGGCAAAGGCAGGTCCAGCCGTTACGAAGATACGGAGCAAAGAGTGCAGAAAATAGAAATCGAGATTTTAAGAGAACGGAGTATCCTATTTGAATGATCCAAAAACATTCAATTTGTAATGATTGGGAGAAATTGCTGGACCTATCTTCACCAAAAACTAATCAGCACATTTTCTCATTAACAGGAATCGAATGTTTTTCGAATCATCCAAACCGGTTGTTTCGTGCGCCCGACTCATACACACATACATACATCAATTTTTTCTAAGGTATGCCAAAATGTTTGGAAACCTTTGAATCATAAAGATATGCAATAATTTTAATTTTTAATTTTTTGCGATTACTATAACTTACCCTACGGAAAGTATGTATATAAATGAATATAATACAATCAATATCTATAATTTTCCCCAGTTCCCTTTTAGCAAAGTCTTAACAAAACACATCCTTAAATTATGCGAAATGGTACGAATCATTAAATTTATAATCGTCGCCCGGAAACATGAAAATTCTCATCTGGGTCAAATTTTCTGCTTTGTCAGTTTAAATTCGTGTTTAATGTGGTAAAGGGAAATTGTTGTTGATGCAGTAGTGGTTGTCGTACACCATTCAGAATAAATAAATGTTTATCTTTACTTTAGCAAAAGTGAAATAGAGTAGATGAGACGTGATAAAGTTGTTAAATTGTGCCGCTGAGTGAGTTTCTGCGGTCTTCTAATTTAATTTTATTTACTATTTGCGACAACATCAAGCGACTGAAAACTAACTGTCTTCGCGAGTCATGGAGGTCGAGAGAGAGGAGAGTAGTGAGATCAATTTTATGAAGAAACATTTGAAATTCAACATTTTCCCTTTTATCAAGATATATGCATGTGAATATTTAAAAAAAAATACAATAAGTATATTAATTTATAAATATTAAAAAATTAAACATATGCATTAAAATTTCATACTTTTTAAAACTCATTAACCAGTGTAAAACGCAGAAAATTGTAAACAATATTTAAATGTAAAACTAATAATAAATCAATATATCAATTTTCCAAAGGACAAGTTTTGTTGCTGGCAAAAAGCGTTTATCAGTTCTGCACGACAATCGGTCGAGCCGTTTCTTTGTAACCAGCAAAAAAGTATAAAATTTTTGTTTCAAAATATGATTTCTTAATTTTTGAAATCGGTTTAGCCGTTTTTGAAAAGACGTTGATGCAAGTATAATTTTTACAAACGCCTAAGAAAATTACTAATTTTTTCGAAGATGAATTTTCAAAATTGAAAGACTTGTTGTAGGGCATTATAGTATATTTTATGAGACCAAGATATCTATTGCCAAGAAAAAAATCATAACTAGTGGGGCGCATGGCATCGTGCCTTAAGGCAAATTGCTGGAACTTCCCATACCAGAATTAAACATTTGAAAAATGAAAATAATCAATAATTGTTTTGAAGAATTTTAAATAGATTATCTTCTATATATTGTTCTTCTTCAGTATATAAAAATAAGTCGGGTTTTCCTTCCTGACAAAATAACTCCAGAACGCACGAACCGATTTCGACAATTTTGCATTCGTTGGAAAGGTCTCGGGCATAGCTAAGAAAATTAGTGGTGCATGGCATCGTGCCGTGATGCAAATTGCTGGAACTTCATGCACCGTAATTAAAAATTCAAGTAATAAAAATAATCAACAATTGTTTTAAATAATTTCAAATGGATTATCTTCTATATATATAAAAATAAGTCGGATTTTTCTTCCTGACGAAATAACTCCAGAACGCACGAACCGATTTCACAATTTTTCATTCGTTGGAAAGGTCTCGGGCTGCGCAAGGTTTATATCTGAGAAAATTAGTGGTGCATGGCATCGTGCCCTAATGCAAATTGCTGGAACTTCACGCACCGCAATTAAAAATTCGAGTAATGACATTAGTGAGAATTATCAGAATGATGCTTGGTTAAGTCAACGAGCAATTCTTGCCGCAAAGAATAATGATGTCCACGCACTGAATTTCACCATTCAATCAAAAATTGCTGGCGATTTGGTGAAATACCAATGATTCTGACTGGTCGTCCGTTTGACTTCAAACGATTGCAATTTCCAGTTCGCCTTGCGTCCGCAAGGCCAATCGCTTAGTGTTGCGGGATAAATTTCAAATAGATTATTTAGAAAATGATTGTTTTTCACATGGGCAGTTATACGTTGCCTGTTCACGAGTTGGAAAACCATCCGCTTTGTTTGTGTTAACGTCAGACCAAAAAACAAAAAATGTGGTTTACCAAAGAGCACTTCAATGAAACGGATAATTTGCGGATTCACTTTCATTTACTTAAAGAAGTTCAACTAAAAAACACTTTTCAAATATAAAACAAACAAAAAATTTCTTTATCTTTCTCACGAAACCATCTGGTGGCGAAACGGAGTTTGTCGGGTTTGCTAGTTAATTATAAATACATATTGTAAACTCATAAGTGCGTTTTAAATTAGGCAAGGAGCGTATTCTACAAATAACTTTGTGTATGTTTTCAAGAAATTTCTTTATTTTTTTTAAATTTGATTTTTTTGATAATTTTGAAATTTTTTATGAGTTCGAAATTTTTTGGAATTGTTGAAATAAATCGTTTTTTTTAAATTTTTTGAGGATTTGGAAATTTTTGAAAGAATCCGAATTTTTTGAAAATTTTGAAATATTCTCAAATTTTTGTAGGAAATCTTTTTTTTTAAATTTGATATTTTTCGAAATTTTTGAAATTTAGATTTTTTTCAAAATGATGAAAAATTTAAAAAAATTGAGTTTTGTGAAAGTTTAATTTTTTTTTGAAAATTTTGAATTTTTTTTTGAAAATTTTCAAAACAATGAAATTTTTTATAAAACCAGTTCTTGCACACCGTCTATTCAAGCAAAATGTTTTTTGAATTAATTTAATCTGATGATCCGTTCTCTCAACAACTACATAATCGTTTTTACACTTTTTGCAAAAATTGCCTTTTGCGAAAACGCCTCGCGATCGAGTACGAACGAAATGATTTTCCAATCATACAAATCGGTTATTCCATACTGTCGAAAATGTCGAGGACATTTGTTTGAACTATATAGTAGAATTTTAAAGTTAAAAATCTTGGTACGGAACCCAAAAAATTGACACAAAATGTGTACATATTATTAAAATCTCTATAAAATATCTGATGATTTGATGTGCATAAGTCCAATGAACAGTTTTGATCGCAAAATGGCTTTTTTTTAATTTTTTTGTTGAGAGTTCATAACCGCTGGACCTGCCTTTTCAAAAATTTAATCAGTTCTTTGTTTAGTCAATACAAATAAAGGGGTTTTTGAATTATTGAAATCGGATACTACGTTCTCTCAAAAACTGAATCACCATTTTTGGCTTTTTTGCCCCGTATTTCCGAAATGGCTAGACCTGTCTTTGCCAAAAACTAATCAGCACGTCTCTCTATCAACACAAATCGAATGTTTTATTAAATTATTCAAAACGGTTGATCCATGTTTTCGAAATCGTCGACGAAAATTTGTTTCCGCACACACACACACAAACGCGCGCGCGCGCACACAACATCCACTTTCTCTAAGGAATGCCAAAATGTTCAAAAACCTCTGAAACGTAAAGATATATAAAAAAAATTATTTTCGATTTTTTGCGATTACTATAACTTACCCTAAGAGAAGTTTTTAGGGGGAGGGGGGGTTTGACAAAAAATTACGAAATATCACGTGGGGGGAGGGGGATATTGTAAGATATCACATGTATTTATTTTTTAATTGACTTTTTAAAAAAAAATCAAACATTTAAAAAAAAAATCAAAAATTTTACAGTTTTATTATGTAATTAAAAATACATGTAATTTTTGAGGGGAGCAGGGTTAATTTTGAATATCACCATGTATCACCAAGGGGGAGAGGGGGGTCCGTAAGAACTCGCTCACGTGAATAATGGACGCCCCTTAAAAACTAAGTTTAGTGAAATATTAGAGAAAATGCGAAACAAAACTATTACGGAAGTGGAAAGTCAAGATCTCATTCTCCTTCAATCCTCACCTTCATGGTCTTTCTCGCCCACAAAATCGTATTTTGGCGCCACTTCAAAACACGCGCATTCGTTTCAAAACGTTACCACTTCTTCAGTATCATTCGGACCTCTCGACGGTTAACATCTCTTGCTGGTCGATCGACTCTGTCCGGTGTCCTCGAGTAATAATAATAATATTATAGTGATAAAAATGAATAATATATGTACTATGGATTATTATGTTATAAGTGATGTGGTGTGCTTTTTGTGAATTGTGATAGTTTTGTGGGTGTTTTTTTGTGTTTGTATATATAGTGGTTTTAACTTTAAAAGGTAAATTTTATTTAGTTTAATAATTTTTTGCACTACATTCAACAAAATTATTAACTTCCCTTATTTGTTCGCAATAAATCCAATTTGATAATTTTATGGTTTCTCAACGTTTCAAGACATTTTGAATGGAAAAAAGACTGAAATTAGGTAAAATATGTGTGTATGGGTGATGATTTTTGACATTTTGTCAACGATTTCTAAAAAACGGCTAAGACCAATTTCAATTTTTTAAAGCTATTAGATGTATGATGTTAAGAACTATCATAGTTAACTTTTGCGCGACGATCAGCAGAGCCGTTTCTTTGTAATTACCAAACAAGTGTAAAATTATTTGTCCACGTTTTACCTCACAATTTTGAATCAATTTTCTAAATTCAAAAACTGTTTCTAAAAAAACGGCTAAGACCAATTTCAAATTTTTAAAGCATTAGATGTATTTTGACGAGAACTAGCATAGTTTAGTTTTGTGCGATAATCGGCAGAGCCGTGTTTTGTAATTACCAAAAAAGTGTAAAATGCTTTGTCCACGTTTTAGCTCACAATTATGAATCAATTTTAAAAATGCAAAAAATGTTAGAAAAGTGTTGATTGGAAATAGCGTTGATTAGTTTTGGTAAGATCGGCTGAACAGTTTCTCAGTAATTAAGTGTTAAATTTTTTTGACGATTTTGATTAAACTTTGTACAACGATATATTTCATAGCCTGAAATAACATACTAAATTGTTATAGGCCTACGATAAGCCGTTGAATTATAAAAAATCATTAAAGATTAGAATTTCATTGCGCACTCAATCGATTCTAATCTGAATCTATGGCAAAGCATATGCACGTTCAGTGCTGTTTCGTAGGTAGCTACTGATTACAGTTTACGTCGACATTCAATTGAAATACATTTTTAGAACCCGAAATGGATGAAATAAATTGTGTTAAACAAAGCCCGTGCACAGAACGCCGCCAGTATTTTTTGTAACAGGATTTCTGTCAAGATTTCTGGTAAGGTGAGCAAGAATTTTGCGCCAGATTTTCATTTATTTTATTGTTAATTACAATTTTTTGCATTTTAAAATGTACACTGTGAATTTCACTATTCATACTAAAATGCACTAATGCTTATAAGTGTACAAACAGAGCATTGTATGAAATGTTCGCAATAAACATATATATACGATACATACATACATATATCGTATGTATCGTGTCCGATTAAGATGATTGAATCTCATATTTCTAAGAATTAAATAAAAAAATAATAATAAAAAGATAATAAAATGCTGCAGTTTAACATAACAATTATTGATTTAACAATTGCAAGTATCTTTCAAAGATATCAATTGAAAATCGTTTTAATAATGGTGTAATCTTTATTTTCGAATTAAACAGTTGAACATTTTATCCAAATAGCAAATTTTAAGTATTTTGATAAAGTTCATGCAACTTGCCCACTTACAACTCGTTAAAATCTGTTTTCACCTTATTATCTTAATCATCTTCAAAGATTATTTCTAAAATCTGATGAATTAATTTTATATTCTTTAGCCATTAAAAATAATTCTGAAACATTTGCGGAAAAATTCTAGTATGCAATAATGTTGTGATCAAATATTATCACCCTTTCATTGTATTGGTTTAAAAATTAAAATAGTTTCTGTGATGTTCTGCAAAGTATTACAATTAACATTTAAGTCGATTTCATGCAATTTGTGAATTTCTTCTGAAAATTCTGAAGAAGAAACTCATAGTTGGTGCAATTAAAAACGTCGTTTAAGACATTATGTTTCAAAATCAAAGTATATATTTATAATTCTGAATTTGATGTTGATGTATGTATTAACAAAGTCTAATAATCGGGCATATCATAATTTTCTTCAGGCAAAACATACATTTTTTTGCAAGAATTATTTTACAATCCATACATTCGTCTATAGTTCTAGCCTTCACTCATAATCAGTGAAAATTAGAAACAAAGTTAAAAGTACTTACAATTAACTAATGTTAGTGTTAAAATCAAAGAATCAACCATGGTATGAAGAAATGATAATGCACTACATTATGTAATATAAACATTAAATTAGTTGAAAGTGGCATTTAGCCTTAAGGCAAGTCTCATGAACTTTTCGAAATGTGTAAGAATTGACTTAATCAATCGAAATTATTAGAGAATTAGATAAAAAATTTAACTGTTTATTTCAAAAAGAAGTGATCGCTTTCAATTAAATCTAAACATTTCGATTCAGAATAGAATTTTTTCAAACACATTTCAATTAATTGTAATTATATTAATTATATTTCACAGAGCACAGGCACTATAGTGCTTGTATGTCCTAAAATTGTAGCTCATTATTTTAAATTATAATGAATTGATAATGCTTGTCTTATCACATCACAAAAGCAACTTTTGACACAATTTTCTCAAATTTTGATGAATTTTTAATATTAAACTACTTGCCGTAGGGCCGTTACATTGCAGTATGTTTTATAATACCACGATATTTATTGCCAAAAAAGGTTCATAAAAATCTGCAAAAAAATTGTTTTCAACAGTTAATTTCAAGAAAATGGCTCGGTAGATTTTTACCTAAAACTAATCAGTATCATTCCCAAGCAATATCTTTCGAAAACTTTATTAATATCTTTTTCATTTTTAAAATCGATTCAGAATTGAGAACTAAAACGTGGACGAAAATTTTTTCACTTTTCTGCTATTTACAAAAAAAAAGAGTATTTTAGTTTGATCTATAAGACTATGATATCTACGGTCAAAAAAAAATCATAAAAATCGACGAAAAAAAAAAATTCTAACACTTTAAAACTAATGAGATCGATTACCAACCAATATTCTTCGAACGGTTTTTGAATTTTCAAAATCGATTCAGAATTGCGGGCTAAAACGTAGACGATTTTTTTTTCACTTTTCTGCTATTTACAAAGAAACGGCTTGGCTGATCGTCGCGCATAACTCACAAACGGTAGTCCTCATCGAGATAATCGAATGGTTTTTAAATGTTTGAAATCGCTCCAGACGTTTTTAAGCCGAACGATTTATGCCAAAAAATCTGTTCACACACACACACATACTTTCTCCAAATTTCATCTCATTTGATTCAGAATGGCTTGAAACGTCGAGAAAACATAAAATTAGCGAATCGGATTATTTTTATGAAAACATAAACTTGTCCTTCGGGAAGTTAACTAGTTGTAATTATAATAAAGATTCTCAATCATACTAACATAAAATTATCACAAAAAGGAGTAACGAGTAAGTGTACAATATAAATGTTATATGTAAATTATTAGTTGGAAACATATTGAAGATTTTTGAAAAAATATTTTTACCAAGATTCTAACTTGAGTGGAACTAATGAGTGAATTTTTTGCAGAGAATTTGGAAATACTATTCAGATAAAATATGTTAGTGTCGCACAGCATTTATTGTTCTATCCTTATAAATGGATAAATAAAAACCCTTCGCAGATTCAAAGTATAGAACAGTCGAGGTTAAGAGAATCTTGACATACTTGACATCAACCTGTCTGAAACAAGTATTAAACTTGAAAGTTTGTAACTACAATATATTTCTTTAAAAAAAAGCTAAAAGCTTTTTGAAATACATCAGTTAATCTTTTATTAACTTCCCGTAGTGTAAGTTATTGTAATCGTCCAAAAGACGAAATTGAAAATTTCTACATTTCTTCGCGTTTTGAAGGTTTCTGAACATTTTGGCATATCTCAGAAAAAATGTATGTGTATGTATGTATGTATGTATGTATGGATACAAATTTTCGGCTACGTTTTCAGGCGCACGGATCAACCGATTTGAATGATTCAAAAAGTATTTGATTCCTATTGATAGGGAGATGTGCTGATTAGTTTTTGGCAAAGGCGGATCCAGCTGTTTCGAAGATACAGAACAAAGAGTGCAGAAAATAGAAATCGAGTTTTTGAGAGATCGGAGCATCCGATTTGAATGATTCAAAAAACTATCAATTTGTAATGACGGTTAAAAGTGGTGATTAGTTTTTAGCAAAGGCAGGTCTAGCGGTTTCGGAGATATAGAGCAAATGTTTTTGTACATGGCAAGTTTTTGAGAGAACTAAGCGCACAATTTAAATAATTGAAAGAATTTTCTGCTTGTTTTAACAAGATTTTAATTATAATTTTGACTTAAGTTCTAATATATTTTAAACAAATAATTTCAACTTGCAATTCAGTTAATATAATTCTTATAAATATTAGACAATGTTAGTATTTTTTTATAATAATTTATTTGGAAACATTTTATATTTTTCGAACATTTCGTTACGGTACGGGAAGTTCCAGCAATTTGCCTTAAGGCATCATGTCATACCCACTAGTTACATTTCTTTTCGATAAAATGTAAATCTTCTTCTTAATTATTATTCTAAATTATTTTAAAAACTATTAAAGGATATTCGTTGGTACATTACTGATTAATTTTTGAAAAGGTGGGATAATTTATAACATTTTTTTTGCCAAAACCGTTCGAAGGAAATTAGTGGTGAACGCGTTTAATAGTTTAAGAAAAAAAGCAGTCGGTATTTGTATCTTAGTTACTAACTCTTTATATTTTTAAGTGTTTTAATAATAACAAAAGTTTTGCAGGTCTTAATTATCGGTCATGAATATTTCTAAATTGATATGAGAATTTATGATAATTATTTTAATACATAATGTTTTTTCCACGTGTTCTCACAGAATGCTAAACCAATTTTAATAAATTCAAATTTAATTTAAAATATATCATATGTGAATTATGTTGACTAATTTTTGTCAAAGGTCAGACAACTCTGTGTCGATAATATTCATGAATATTTACAATACAATATGTGTGCATAGTAAATCGAATTTAATTTGATTCTTTTCAAATTTCTCTCATTTTGTCGATAAACCGGTTTCTAGACACCATTTGGCGTTGACATCGTATTTATTTCACACTTTTATTTTGATCTGTACAAGTTGTCATCAAGTTAAATTTGATTGAATATTTGTCTGTAAATAATGCATCTACTAAAAACCTGATATACAGAACAAAATTATTAATTTTCTGAAGAAAATCCGACTTGTTAACTTCCCGTAGGGCAAGTAATAGTAATCGCAAAAAATCGAAAATGAAAATTTTTATATAAATTTACGTTTCAAAGGTTTTTGAACATTTTGGCATACCTTAGAAAAAATGGATGTATGTGTGTGCGGATATAAATTTTCGTCGACGATTTCGGGAACAACGATCAACCGATTTGAATAATTCAAAAAAACATTCGAAAAAACAGCCAAAAACGGTATTCAGTTTTTAAGAGAATGGGCCGTCCAATTTTAAAAATTCAAAAAACCTTTTACTTGTATTGATAAGATGAATAACTGATTAAATTTTTGGGAAGGCAGGTCCAGCGGTTATTCACTCTCAATAAAAATAAGTTAAAAAATGTCATTTGGCGGTCAAAAATGTCTATTGGACGTATGCACATCACATTATCAGATATTTTATAGAGATTTTAATAATGTGTACACATTTTGTGTAAGTTTTTTTGGGTTCCGTACCAAGATTTTTAATTACGGTACGGGAAGTTCCAGCAATTTGCCTTAAGGCACGATGCCATGAACCCCACTTGTTGTTTTATGTTTTTCCGACTCTCTCAATCGCTTAAAAGTTAGACCAACATTTGAAAAAGTATATGGGTTTAAACTGATTCTAGACATTTTGTCAACATTTTCTCAAAAAACGGCTGTACCAATTTGAAAACTATAAAAACAATACGTTGAAGCTCGGTAAGGACTCGCGTTGGTTAATTTACGAAGCGATTATTCATGCCGTTTCTTTAAAAATAGTAGTAAGTTGCAAAATTTTTGTTACGCTTAATCGGAAAATCCTGAATAATTTTTGAAAATTTAAAAAAAACTGCTTTAAATGCTATTACTTGATAACCGTGGTGATTAGATTTTGGTAAGATTCACTGGGCATTTTCTTTGTAATTAAATTTAGTTTAAAAAAAGTTTTTGGCGTTTTTATTGCTTAAGATGACAATAGAGTTAATGTTTCAAATAATGGGCGGTGCATTTAGGACATTCCATGACGTGTTTGTGCATCATTAATAATACTATAATGGATATTATAAGTTTCTTTGAAAGATATCAATAGAAAACCACTTATGAATTGCCATTTTTGCACTTTTTGCTCTGTAATTTCGAAACGGCTGGACCTGCCTCTGCCAAAAACTAATCAGCACGTCTCTTCATCAAAGGAATCAAATGCTTTTTGAGTAATTCAAATCGTTTATTTTGTGTTCTCGAAATTGCAAATTTTACAAAAAAATGAATCCGCATATACATACAGACATACTAACACACATACATATATTTTTTAAGAATGCCAAAATGTTCAAAAAAATTTGAACAGTAAAGAATGTTTATGAAAATTTTCATTTACACTTTTTCAGAATTACTATAACTTATCTTACGGGAAGTTAATAATGATTTGTAAATATCACATCTGACTAACAAATTTAGCATTTTTAGCAACTATTGGGCCTGTCTTTTGCCATGCCACAAATTGGCATCAAAATCAATCTAATCGGATGCCCCGATTTTGCAAAAATTAAATTATTTTTTCACCATTTGCCAAAAACTAATCAGCACGTTTTCCCATTGATAGGAATCGAATGTTTATTGAATCATTCAAATGGGTTAATCCGTGATGCACCCGAAATGTGTACCAAAAATCGTATGCATACATATACACACACGCATACATCAATTTTTTCAAGGTATGCCCCAAATGTTCAGAAAGTCTAAGAAATGCAAAAAAAAATCATTTTCGGTTTTTTCGCGAATGATTTTTGAATTATTCAAGTAAATTGATCAGTGTACCCGAAATCGAGCACCAAATATATATGTATGAGTGTGTATCCATACATTCACACACACATACAATTTTTTTTCTAAGATACGACAAAATGTTCAGGAAGTATAAGAAATGCAAAAAAATGTTCAGGAAACTCTAGGAATGCAAAATATATATATTTTCGATTTATTTGCGATTGATTTTTGAATTATCCAAATAAGTT
>NW_020538885.1:0-21338 GCF_003426905.1 Ctenocephalides felis
AAAAGAACCAGGTTACGAATATTTGAAAACAATAAAAAAACATTTCTACAATGATGAATTAGCTGGAAGTTTTACTGAACATAGTCAGATAGTTGTTTGTTTGATATGTGTTGTGATAATTGGTTTGATTTTTACAATATAATTGCTCCAAGTCAAATTGGACCTTTGTGCCCCGCCCTACCCCCTATTGCATTATCTCATTTTTTCACTTGACAGAAATTTCTGTATAATTGAATGCTTCTAAAATAAAATGGACTACTCACCAATTGATAATATATTAACAATATATATAATATATATATATATATATATATATATATATATATATATATATATATAAGCATATTATAACTCAACAATTAATCCTAACAATTTCACTCACAAATCAACACTTGAGTATATTTATAAACTCAATGATTATTTCTTACTATTTCACTCACAAATCAACACTCACGTTTATTTATTAACTCAACGATTAATTCTAATGAATCAACACTTACTTCAATTTAACACCGACTGAATGATGGGAAACACTATAGAAGGCTTCAAGTTTTCGGGGTTTTCGTAACATACGGCACATTTTGCGATAATTCCCCGATCCTAGCTACTGATTTGAACTTCACTTATAGAAACCAATACAGATAAATCTAGTGTGCTCATTTTAAAGTGCGAATTCTTCGTTTAAAATTGAGATAAATGACTCTTTTATTGCAAACAAATTATATTTAATATATTTTTTTTTGTAAAATCTAATAAGTATTTTGAAGCAAAAAAGTAAATGTAGTATCCAGAGTTTTCAAATTGCCCCCCTGAATTTACAATTTGCCCCCCGGTTGCGCGTGCGCCCCACGTTAGGATACACTGGTCTAGACTTTCTAGACTCTCGCCGGAGCTCAAACTGATTATATAAAATTTTGGCTATAAATTGAGATAATTAATACACATTATTATTATATTATTAGTTTATAATTTGAAGAGGTAACTATACACCTCCCCGTAACAATTATTTCTATTTCACAGTATCAGGAAGGGGCTCTTAATAGTGCAGTAAACGGAGAGGAAAAAAGGGTATAACCTCTGAATTTTTTTACTGTGCTCCGAATTGAATGAAATTTGGAATTAGGTTCATCTTACCCTCAAGTTCCAAAGTGAACACAATTCGGGTTGCGCCATCACCCCTTGTGGGGTTGCGACCCCTTCTCAATTGCGTAATTACATTTTTTCAAAATAACATCGAAAATCGATAGAACTAATTATAAGATTAATATGTTTTTTATAGTTTTTCAAAAAAAAACTAATACTTTTCAAGCTACTGCCACTAAAGATTCATATTTTTTGGCATTTTCTTCGTTTTTTTGCAAATATCTTCTAAAATATACATTTTAACGAAAATCATGTAATGAACAAAATAATGTCAATAAAAATCTTAATAAATCGGTATTACATAAAGTGTTCTAGCAAAAATATTAAGCAAGATTTGAAAGAGCAAACTCGTTTTTCATTTCGTTCAAGATTCAATTGTTGTATTGAAAGCCATCTAGTGTCGAGGTTTTACATTTTATGCATTTCGGTGAAATTAGATTTTATAGTGCTCAACATAAGCTTTAAAATGAGTGCTATTACAAGTTTTTTCGTGTAAAATGAGTGAGCTATCATGCAAATAAGAAGCATATACGAAGTTTTTTTCTTTTAAATCATATGGTTTAATGAGCGCCATTTCCACCAGAATTAAAGTAATTCACATTCCACCTAGAATTCACTTTATTATAGACATTTTGATCGATTCTAGCAGATTCACTACTTTAGTACAAACTATTTTCAGAAAACTCACGATTTTATAAAAACTTTTTTTTCCAATTTGCGCGGCCGCGCAGTCTTTAAACATTCATAACTCTGTCAAGTTTGTGTGAAAGAATAATAATAAAAAACAAAAATAAGCCAGAAAGATTTTTGACTTTTATCTATATGCTTTTATACGTATCTTTCATTCTTTTTGAGATATAATGAAAATAATTTCGATTTTAAAAAAAAAAGAAAAAAAAAGTTTTTATAAAATCGTACTATTCCTCATACTGTCCCAGAAACTATAAGATAAATACTATTATTTCCCTTACAGACCATGCTATTTTGTTGTCTCACCAAACTTTCCATCCACAAAACTTATCCCTAGTAAAAATAACTCTAATTGAAAATGGTTACCCAAAAAATCTCATTCATTCAGTTATTCAAAAAAGACGAACTTTTTAAAAACACAAATTAATTCTCCCAATACTAGTACCAACATCAAAAACACCAATCTTATTTACTGCAGCATACCATACGTTGAAGATTTATATTATTATTTTGCCAAAATTTTGTTAGAAGAAAACATTTTAGTATCAGGCTCATCCTTACACTCCTTCAACCAATTCTTTACGAATATTAAATCCCCTACCCCATCCAATTTCAATACTAATGTAGTATATTCTGTTTCTTGTAATGACTGTGCTTTTCAATATATTGGACAAACCTCGCAATATGTACACAAGAGAATGAGACAACATGAACTAAGTGTGGTCCACCATAAACAAAAAAATTTCAAAAGTACCCTAGTACAACACTCTATAGAAAACGCCCATTCATTTAATTTCACTCCAAAGATTTTATATCATGAAAGTTGCATCTTTAGGAGATTATTCGCGGAGAGTTGTCTCATTCTCATGAATGTGTCTAACAGTGTCAACATTAGATCAGATCACAACCTATTACATGATTCATATTTAAATTTTTTACACTTTTTGACAAACAATTAATATCGACTTCATTTTAAGTTCAATAATTTAAGTATTTACACCCTAACATGAAAAAACACACACATACAATCTCACAGTTCTCGTTTCAAGTGTTTACACGTGTTACATATGAATCCATCAAATACAGTTTAGTTCGCTTCCAAAAGCCAATAGTATAACTTCGAATACAATATTATTTGTTTTCAAATAATAATTTTAAAAAAAAAAAGACAACACTTTTAGTAATTTTGATTTACAAAAGTTAACTATTCGGCGGAAAAATAACTCAAATTCATTTTTTGTCAAAAATTCTTGTTTAGTGAAAAAGTGCTAACGTATATTCAAACATACAGGTAATTAATTCAATTTTATCATTAATCCTTTCTTAAAAAATTTTTCCATAACTTTCAAAAAAATTTCTATCATTTTTAATATCCTGTTCTGATAATCCACTCATTTATTTTTATCATTTTCATTTTGATCATATTATCATATTTCTGTACATTATTATTTGTTACAATTAATTTATTATTTAAGAAAAATCTATTTTCTATTCCTAAACATATTGTTTGCTTAAATCTTATCAAGATCATGTTTCTTGACAGATGTCCTGAAGATGGAACGTACCTAGTTCCGAAACGTTGACAGTAAACAAATAATTAAATAAAGAAATTGTTTATTAAAAACTTTTCTTGTTTTTTTATTTTGTATTATTTTTGGATTCTTGTTCGAAACTCTACAAAATATACACAAATCCAAGACTCTACCATTCAATATATATATATATATATATATATATATATATATATATATATATATATATATATATATATATATAATAGGTTGTCAAATATCTCCCTTACGATTTTTTGTATTATAAACCAAGAGCAAAAAAGCGGAAGGGAGATATTTGACAACCTAATATATATATATACATAAAAAGAAATATATACCTTTATTATGCTCCGACACCCCACACAACAAAACCGTGTGACCAAGAAACGATGTCACCGAAACATATCCTAATTTCGTTGGTCTCGATTTTGCACTCGAGCTATAATAATAAGAATGTTCTAATTACACACATGTTGTGAAGAATAAAAAGTGGATTTAAATTACTTACACAAGCCTATCTTCCCAATGGGACTCGGTGTGGCAGTTTGTTAATATTATCAGTATCACTTCTTTTCTAATATTATCAGTTTCTCTTCTCTATTTTACTCACTAGCGTGAAATTCCTCACAGCTCCCGCCATTTTATTTAAGAATGCTAGAAAAATAAAAACTATAATAATAGAAACGAAGAAATAGTTTTTAAATAAAATTATATATGTAATTTTAATTATACGCTATACATATCAATAAAAATTATGAATTTTTGTAAAAAAATATTATAACTTCTTACGTTTCAGCATTAAAAAATACAAAAGTTATAAAAAGCTGAACGTACTTACAAATTTTTTATTCTAGTGTTAAAAAGAGACTTTTTAAAAAATTCATTCAAATTCAATTTCGAAAGATTTGGTTTTCAAAAGAACGGTTTCGTTTTAAATACGATTTCGATACTTTACTTTAATAATAATGTTTAAATTTTGAATACTTTTGGTTCAAATCAATCAACAATTACGGAGTATTTTCTAAAATGAAATTTTCAAAAATCATTAATGTTTATAATTGAACCATCAGTTTTCTTAGTACTATAATCGTAAAGCATGTTCATTAAGACCAGGTCGCTATACCAAGCCAATCTTTAATTTTAATTTTAACAAACGTCAAAAAAAAACACTAATTTTCTTAAAATTTGATGAATTTTTAAAATTAATCTACCTGTTGTAAGACCGTAATATAAAACTTATCAGTATCATTTCCAACAAATATCTTTCGAACATTTTTTGAATGTTCAAAATCGATTGAGAATAGCGGGCCAAAACGTGGACTAAAATTTTTATTATTATCAAAACTATTTGTGGTTATCTGCACCTACTTATATTAAATCGAATTAATTTCTTCTTTAAACAAAAATACAGCAATCTACGAAAAATATTATTATTCACGCGACAATTTTCATACCGTTTAACAAGATGTGCGATTGCCCGATATTCTTGGAAAAACCTCGGAAGTTTGGCCTCAAAAAGGATCAATTAATACAAACATAATCGCTTATTGTTAGGCTATGAATTTAATACAGTGGATGTTCGGGTACATATTAAAAGATTATAAACGTGAACAAACATCAAGTCTTTTGAAGGAAATCATGTAATTGCATTAATCACAGTAATATAAAACTAATCAGTATCATTTCGAACAAATATCTTTCGAACAGTTTTTGAATTTTCAAAATCAATTGAGAATAGCGGGCCAAAACGTGGACGAAATTTTTTATTATAACCAAAACTATTTGTGGTTATCTGCATCTACTTATATTAAATCCAATTAATTTCTTCTTTAAACAAAAATACAGCAATCTACGAAAAATATTATTATTCACGCGATAATTTTCATACCGTTTAACAAGATGTGCGATTGTCCGTTATTCACTATAAGTGGGGAAATGTTAACAAATGCGCCATCCCTACTGCAAGGGCAAGTGACACGTGGCGTCAAAAACATTTAAATAATTTAAAATTGGCGAAGAATTATAGCAAACTTGGAGAGGCATCCCAGTTGGGACAAGTTTCAAACATTTCAAACTGCAAATTTTGGAATTGGAGGCGATAAAGTGGAAAATGTTCTTTATCGTTAAAAAAACGGCAAAATATCAAATCTGATAACTAAAATATTGGTAGGAAGTGATTATATTGGTAGGAACAAACAACACGGAACATAGCAAACCGCACGAAATTTATGAAGGAATTATTAAATGTGTGAGCATTATTAAAGAATTGCTTCCGAGCGCTCGCACCATTTTACCCACCATGCTTCCAAGAGGAAGAGTACCAAATGCCCAACGCGATTGCCTGCAAGTCGTAAACAGTTTATTAAATCAATTTAACAAGATAAATATGAATAGAAGACATATTCACACAGTGCTTTGTTTTATGATTTACATTTGATATATTCCATTCTATCATTCGAAAACGTTGTCGAACTAATATCAAACACAACATTATTACTTTATTCATAGTCATTTATTAATATTCGTCACTAATTCAGTTATTAATAAAATAAATATAAAAAATGTGCCAAATAAACACTGGCAGATCCGCGACTAATTTATCAAAAAAAACACTACTTTCATTATGTCGACCCAATATAAAACACAACATCATTACTTTATATTCATAGTCATTTATTAATATTCATCACTAATTTAGTTATTAATAAGATAAATTTGAAAACTGTGCCAAATAAACACTGGCAGGCCCGCGACTAATTTATCAAAAAAAGTTATAATTCTTGAAACATAAGCATACTAGAGCACTCGAATATATGTTTGCCTATTACAGTTGAACGTTTCAGCGACGTACAATTAATATGGGTGTTTCGAAGAGCCATTTCTATTTTGTTATCATGCCAGCCTTCGTATAAGGCGCTCCGACGGAACTGATATTACCGGTATACATATTTTTTTCGGTTTCTCTGGTGAAACGCATTCTTTTCAACATTTAAAATACTGCTTTGTCCAGCGGCCTGCAGCATTTGCGTAGTAAAAACATGCTTTTTAATTTATTGATATTGATAACTTTCTATAAACATAGTTCAAAAATCACTCTCACATAGTATTGCACGAATTATTAATTTGGTGTTGAAAGCGATTGTATGCTTTTGAGTATTTTTAACTTTTGCATTAAATGCCCTTTTCCAGCTTCTTCATACATGCCATGAACAAAGTAAATGGTTGTTTGTCGAAGTCATGACAGATTCCATGCATTGTAATATGCAGGTGCATCATCAGGCATAAAAGTTAAGGTTGCAACTTTTTTTACTTTACTACTATTGAACTACAAATTTTCTCAAAAAATAATTTAAATACAGTTTTGTCTTGCCGATTGGTGAAACAAAATGCTACGGGATAACCTACCCCAAACTCATCAATCACAAGAAGAGTATGCAGGTTAAATCAATAAGAATTTGCACCATGAGATCCATCTATGCATGTTTTATAATGTCTATATTCATTTAAAATAGTAGCCTGCAATATAGTCATTATGACCACAAAAAGATCATCTTCTTCTAGTATCATGTTCTACGTTTTATTATTATTATCTATATGGGTATGGTATGGTAGCACTGCTTTGCACTTGAAATTTCGAACATCTTTCTTGGTAGTTATTGAGCCCTCAATGGTAAAATTTCTTCATATGCTGCACTTTGAATACTGATGATAATTTTATTATCCGAAACTCCTGCTATAACTTAATAATGGTGGCCTATTCTCGAAATTTATTCTATAAATTGGGAACAATTTTCCTCATATCTTTCCATGATTCTATGGTGTTGCTTGCTATAGTGACTGGTTTATTTAGATATAAATCTATTTCATCACGTCTTTTATTTCCTTTTTCTCTGGCGCAATTTTTTATGTAACTGCCAAAAGTCGAAACTGTCTGGCGTGGCATCAATATCTAAACTTGTAGTAGAACTGTTCAAACAAATTTGATTTTTCAACGCATTTATTGCATTTGAGGCAGCATTGGTGTTTTTAAAATGCAAGTTTTTAAAGCGTTCATCGAGCAATGTGGCTAGAATGGACGGAATGAAACTTATTGACAACAAGGCTTTTGTAGAATCCAATGAAAGCACTGCAAGAAGGTTTGCGATTATTAACCCCGTGACTTCTAATATTACCAAAAAAAATTACATTTTTTTTTTTCATTTTTTCATTTTGTCAACTCGTAATTTAATTAAAATTACGAGTTTACAAAAATTTAATTTCCGGACACTTTATTTTCTGCCAAATATATTCGAAATGTTCTAAAAAAAATTTGAATAGTTGGTGGTGTTTTGGTTGTGTTGGTGTTTAACTCTCTTGTCTTTCTTATAAAAGCATATGCTTGTGACTTCTAATACTACCAAAAAAAATTACATTTTTTTTTTTCATTTTGTCAACTCGTAATTTAATTAAAATTACGAGTTTACAAAAATTTAATTTCCGGACACTTTATTTTCTGCCAAATATATTCGAAATGTTCTAAAAAAAATTTGAATAGTTGGTGGTGTTTTGGTTGTGTTGGTGTTTAACTCTCTTGTCTTTCTTATAAAAGCATATGCTTTTTGAGACATGTCTAGCTTCCTTCCAAAATACTAAATGCTTAGACTTATCTGTAAGAGCACTGCCTAGACCTAGGCCCTAGAGGTTTATAGTCACTGGCAGAGCTGGAGGCTGTTCTGCTGTTCATTTACACTGTCAAACAGCTCTTCTATGAATTTCAGGAAATCGACAGTCCCAGTACCTTCTTGAGGAAAATTATCATCTAGAATACGATAAAAAGAGGTTGAATTATAAATGCGATTAAATATATTTTACATTATTTTCATTTACTCATAGTAGCATATCTGTGCATCATTGAAGAAATGCTATAAGAGAACACCACTGCAGCATCCTTCACTCTCATCTTCCTCATTTTGTCAGGATACACGTTATGTGCTCGTAACTTCTTACACATGCGGAAATTGGGACTCTGAATTAATTTCGAATATCTTAATTATATGGCTCCAGAATGCCCTTTTTTGTTGATTACGTTGAATAAAAGTGACATCATATGATGAAAAGCTGTTTCTCAAACATTTCAACATATGTGGCGAATCATAAAGTGGTATGATTTCCTGATCACCAACAAGAAACCCTTGAAGTTTGCAACTTCTATCTTCTTTGAGAAACTGTGCTCTTGTCTCGTTAAGCAACAAGTTGATTGCGGTAACATTTGTAGCATGCTGATCACATACATTGGCTACAACATTGATACCAATGTCCTGCAGGCTTGATATATCGTCTCTTATACAAACTTTAAGTTCGGCGTTTTTGACACTGCTTTCAACAAGTAGAATGCCTCTGATGTTTTAAAGTGGCCACGAATGCCTTTATTCATGAACACTAAAGCATGGTCAGCAAACTTTGGTCTCCTCTCTGAAACCTCCTCGAAGCCTGTTATGTTATCCTTAAGCCGGCCACAGACGTAACTGTACACATGTGCAACTGAATGAATGCGCAACCAAGCGTATTTTTACAGTGCCCACAGGCGGCTCAAGTTTATGTTCAAGTATTTGCGCAAGCATATCACAAATATCAACTAAGAAACGTCAAGACATAACATAAAAATATATCTTTTATTAATTTATATATTCACAGCATCAGAAAAGAATTCAAAGTGTTTAGAGAACTAATGTAAATACTTTCAATTGTTGATAACTTCATAAATTTGAATTATGTATTCGCTACAAAGTAATACAAAAACGGAACATGTGCTGCCGCACGCGGTCTACGGATGAACTTGCCGACTTGAATGATTGCGCAATTAAAATAATCGAAAAGTGCTCATGCCTATTCGCTTGCACCAGTCTGTCAAGTTGCGCAAAAAACACCCCACAGACGCTACAGAATACATGTCCAAGTCGCAGGATGCGCAAGTTACAGTATCGTCTGTGGCCGGCTTTACTCTCATCATAATCAATGCCTGCAGAAATGCTTATTTCGTCAAACATCAGAACACAGTTTCTATTAGATGGATCCATATTTAGAACAGAAGTACGCAAAGTCTCCATGAAAGTTTTATTGATACCAGAGCTGATCAGAATATTAGCCAAGGACTAGATAAAAAGGTAAGGTGAAGATAAAAAGGACCTCCAATATTTGTAACAGGATGGACTCTGTTTGTACAATGCGATTCCCAGTGTTCTTTAATCGAGGTTGTATCTTCTTCCTTCAGGCTGTTCCGGCTGTTTTTTCATCTGGCAGTTGATCAATGTCGCAGTTATTGAATTGACAACATTTTCAACTTCTTTCATGATGTTTGTACTGCAAGCCTTCTTTAGTTCAGCTCTGGCAATTTCATGATTTTTCATAATTCGTCTGGCACTTCTCTTCGTTGTCATAATTATATCATGACATTTCTTTAATTGTGATGTATGCTGCCTGCGATGCTTTACACCTATAAACTTCAAGAAATTTCTCCTTGGTGTCCGAATATCTAAGAAAATGAATGATTCTATTAGAGAAAATAAGAAATATGTCTTTTCAAGAAATGTTGAAATACCTGATCATCTTATAGAAATATGAGGTACATTAGCAGGAACATCTGGAACAACCGGAATATCTAGAACATCTGAAACATCTGGAACGTGCGCATATAGATCCACTGAAATTTAATTTATAGTTATTAATTTGTCTAAAATTTCAAGTAAAAGTTGTATGAAACCATTTTAAATAACCTTCAATAAGAGAAGCATCTAGGAGTTCAGATTGCAAAGAAGTAATTTCATTTCAAATGACAATTTCTTTCTTTAGTAACTTTCCTGCAAGTGGCAATTCATTTGATATTAATGGCACTGAAAAGTGCATCGTAAAAATGGGTTTGCACTTTTTTCTGCAATAAGAATAACACTTGTTATGTACATTTTATTTACTTAAAACCATAATCAAAAAAAATTATTGAACAGAGGAAAGATAGTATGCAGCATGTTATCCATAATCAATAAAAATTATTGGATTTTTATTGTTTTTTTTTTTCAATTTAGAGGTTGTTTGAAGGGTTTCAGGATTTTTACGGGGTTGAAAATGATATTACTGCAAGGTAAATGTATTAAAAATTACTTTTTAATTGTATCTTTTAATATTACAAAACGTTTTCTAGCGATAAAATAGCTCAATGTTCAATTATTTATTAAGAGGTGGTAGCGGAGTGTAAATTGTTTTCACTTTTGAACTTGATGGTAAGGTAAACCTAATTCCAAAATTTTATGCAAATCGGAGCACAGTATAAAAATTCAGAGTTTATGCACTTTTTTCCTCTCCGTTTGCTGCACTAATTTGGGTATGGCAATAAACTATGCCAGAGATGAGTAACGTACTGCCCGTAGGTTGCTTGCGTAAAAAATTAGAAAAAAAAAACAGTAATTTTTTTCTGTAATTTTTTTTGCCGGGACGCGTTCCGGCTCGACAACACCACTGCTTATGGCCATATACATTACATACATTAGTAAGTATTATTAAGTAATAACTAATTAAATACATATTATTTAGTGTGAAACTTGTGTGTCCATATTTTCAGCTATTTTTTTATAATCGGGAATATAATTAGAGTTCTCTGTCAGCAAACAGTTATCTAAATGTGTGTCATTTAACTTTGTTCGGTATTTTGATTTCAAATATTTCATATTTGAAAACAGAGACTCGCAATTGTATGTTGTATGCTATTAATAACTTAATACTTAATACTTAAGACTAATACTTAGTCTTGCATTCTATTAAATTAATCCTAAAAGAAATTGTGTTAAATTTGTTTTTTTATTTTGTCTTAGCAGTCTCTGCTTCCAAAATCGAAACCATTCCACTGCTATTTTAATAAATTCTATTTCAGTCATCTCTATATTGTTTGTTAATGTTCCTAAATTTGAATCAATCAGCTTAGAAACATCGTGTACAAATTATTAATTAGAAACATTTGTATATTTTTTTGTAACCTTACCTTTGATTATTTTAAGGTTGTTGACTGCTAGATCGTTTTTACGACCAAACCATGAGCATACGGTAGCCAGTTCCTTTGTAAAAATGTTGTTAAATATGTTTCTTACCACATACTTTCAAAATATAATTTTTCTAAAATTAAAATATAATAAGTTACTACTAAATAAAATCATCTTATTTATTATATTTTGAATACAATGTAAGTATAATAATTCTGCAATATAATCATATTCTTTGAGCATATCCTCACAATTTATTTCATCTTGTGTATTTACAGAAAATAGACCATTGAGCATATTACTCCGGTCTAAGTCTGTTTGTTTTTCGGAAGTAGCATTTTTAGCTAACTTTTGCATACATTCAAGCATGTATTTTTGCCTCCATTACATTTTTCAACAATTTGTTCGTTTATGGAAAAACAACTAAAATCCGTTCACAAACTTCCTTAACTGGTTGACGATATGACTGTGGAGTCATGACGACACGACTCAAATAATCGCCCCCATTAGACAGTGTGGCACATAAGGGCGCTTCGTCGCTAGTGCTACACACAATTATTGGGTAATGATGGAAATTTAAATATTGTTTTTTATTCATCTGTAATATATAGCATTTTTTTGATTTGATTGATATGTAGGTTGTTTCACTTACTATCTTCAACATATTATATATGAAGAAAACAAGAAAAATTAACTGAACTTACTTGTTAAAATGGATTATTTTAAAGATAATTTAGGGTTGTACAAGGTTAGCTTATTCAACTCCATTCAATTTGGTAATATGAAAATAAGCTGGGCTTGAGTGCAATTTGGTCAACGATGAAATTGCAAACAACTGGTTCACCTGTAGTTTCAGAATAAATTTCAAGTCTTTCTAAAATACCTATATTGAATCCTGGAGTCGAATCCAATACGCACAGCCCCTGCCGAATTGTCGACGGCGCAGGCAATAAATTTCCGAATTTTTGACGAACGAAATCGTAGGCCCTACTCGAGTAAAACTGTAGCGACAATCGCAAATTTTCGAAATTCAGGCTCATACTTTGTTCGTTTTGCTTCGAAGGTTCTGCGATTCAAATCACCGAGTACAGCAGGCATATTGTCCTTAAAACGATAAGGTGTAATTTAAATGAGTGTACCAAAAGATGTATGGAATTTTACGTGATTTTATTTATTTGCTTAACTTCACACATATATTATAGTATGTTCCTTTAGTAATAGAGGAAATTATCTGTCATAAACACATACCTTACAAATACAATATGTGTAATATAATGTCTATGGTGATAACATTTCACTTACAGTGTTATGCTGCACAGCATCAGAATTACTAAGAAATGTCATATTCAGAGTTCACAGCATCACGTAAATTGTTGATATGCTTACTTTTGTTCTTAAGTTGTCTCTTAAGTTTATAAATGGTTTTCTTTTTCTCAGTAATCCATTTCTTCAAAATCTCGATAAATTTTCTTGCTGAATTCGGTCTTCTTATGTTTGAAGTATAAAGCGTGTTGTTTTGCTTGGAACTGTAATTGACGCCTTCATGAAAGCTGTATCGTCCAGCGATGATTCAGAGACACCAGTATCTAAAAAACATTATATAGTTGCATGTAAAATGTATATTACATAGTTTACATTAAGCTATGTATTACATAAAATGTAATATATTAATGAAAGACCGTTACTTGAGTTTTTTTTTCTTTATTTATTATTTTGTCAATCAAGACTAAATCAATAAAGTCTTATAATACAAAACTGCTTGCTTAGGTAATAAAAAGAACAGTCAAATAAAGTAAACAATATACATAATAAATAATAATATTTAAGAAACTAAAGGAAAATTATGAAATGAAGTTAAAATAAAAATATAAATGAAACAAAATTGACTTGGTGTTGCCGACTTAAATTCACCGGAACGCATTTGTTTACTGCAGCGGTAAATCAACGGGCTATTTTCTTTTTATATTGATATTATTTATTCGTGAACTGTTCTGATATTTAAATTCTTTTGTGGGCAGAAGTTGGTGATATACCACGGTGCATTTGTCATCAAACATCCCCAAAGTTCTATGCCATACGTCCAGACAGGGATGATAGCCGTTTTGTAGATGAGGAATCTGTTCTCAAGTGATAAATTACTTTTTTTGCCTAACAGCCAATACAGATCTTTTATTTTCGATTAAATTTGTTTTTACTTGTTAAGTATATGCTCTCTCCAGTTTATTTTGGTGTCAAGGTGCATACCTAAATATTTCACACTGCTGCAATTCGGAATGATTGAATTATTGAGGAGGACGAGAGGACTATTGTGCTTTTTCGAAGAAAAAAAATATGTTGAGATTTGTCGGTGTTGATTGTGATATTCCATTTGTGAAGCCAGGATTCTAGTGACAAAAGATATTTTTTGATGTTAGCAGTGGCAATTGCAATGTCCATGTTGTTCGAGATTATTGGTACGTCATCGTCGTCTGTGCAAATCATCAAATCTTCATCAGTAGGTAAATCACTTAGGACGCTGCTCTGTGGAACTCCACACTATGTGACAAGTGCTTGAATAATCACCTTTAACTCTTTACTCAAAAAGGAATATAGAATTTTGAAGTATTTTGGAAAAATAGCTGTATTTTGTATAGCTTGAAAAAATAGCTATTCTATTAATAATAGATCTTCACATAGTCTGAGTAAAATTAGTCTTTCAAGAATCTTGGATAAAACTGGCAATAAACTAATTGGTCGGTAAGAACTTGCATTATGCGGATTCTCTTAGGAATCATTATTATTTCTCCAGTTTGCCAAGCTGTAGGCCAATAGTTACAGTCGGTCAAGTAAGAGCGTGGTCGGGTTAATTTATGAAAATAATTATTTTATGAAACTTTAATATTTATATATGCATTGTATACGTTAAATGCAAGGATGCAATTTTAGTCAATATGTGTCCAGTCACCACCGGAGTCAGCAATTGCCTGGCATCTCCGACGCCTGCTTTTTACTAATTTAACAGATTATTCTAATCTGACGGCTTGGATTTTAATTTAACGGCTCGATCAGGGCAGTATGAGCTCATATAGAACATTCATCAGTAAAAATGACATTTTCAAAATCTCTATCAATATTTTCATGTGCCCAAGCGGTCAAGATGACATGTTCTTCAGTCGTCAGAGGCTTGGTTGATTTATCCCCATTGTGTTGCGCCATTTCAAATCATGAATACGAAGAAAGGTTCAGATAGTTTTGTAGATATTTTTGTAGATATTTCTAAACATTTTGCCATTAATTTTGCTCGTCCTTGCTGCAGTGTTGAAGCAGGATTCCGCAAATACCCATTCACTGTTCTTTTTTCTTCTTTTTTATTTGAATCACGTTCTGATAAATCATCGACTTTTTTAGCAACTTTATATAGGTGTATCGAATTCTGTACAAATGCCTTCAACTTTCTCATATATTTAGCAGCAGCTGATTGCTACATTTGGGTACCTTTTAGGTGCATGCAAAAGGGCGCAGCCTCGTAGCGCGACGCGTAACTTAGCACTCATGGCGTTTAAGGTAATTTTTTCTCAAAAGATGCAACTAAACCTTTTTTGACAATGCATCAAGGACAAAGCTTCACTTTATTGGCTCACGAAAGAATTAGACCGAAATCTTTCATTAACTGTCGTTAAAGTCGACCACGCTGTTACTTGACCGACTGTAAATTTCTAGAATTCATTGTATATATTAGTTAAAAATATTATAGAGTATTTTGGCAATTCTTTTAGCATTTTTGGAGTGATATTATTGATGCCAGGGAAAGACTTGTTTTTTAATTTTTTGGTTGCACAAGCAACATCATTTGGAGAGAAATGTTTTATTCGAGGTGAGTCGATATTTAATTGCAACGAATTATTGCAGACTGGACCTTGGGACAGATTTGTATCGGTGAAAATATTTTGGAAGTATTTTTGCAATTTTTGTCGATTTCGTCGAGAGATCGAATCTTCAGTAGAGGGTTCGTTTGTGTTGGTTTCCCTTTGATTTTGATTGGCCTCCAAATGGAGTTATCAAACCAGTTAAGTTGCAGTAGATAGGTCTTGAAAGCGTCGCTTTTCCATACCTTCACTTTGTTCTGTAATGTCCTATTGAGTTGGTTTAACTTAGTTCTATCTTGTGGCAAGTGTGATTGTTCTCATATCCTTCTTGCTATTCTCTTCTGCGATTTTTTTTTTAATTTCGGGAGGAATAATAAGTGTGTTATTTTCCGTGCGACAGGTTGGAGTAACTAACTTTGAGGATTCTTTTAAAACTGTTGTGAATTTGTTTATCTTATAGTCAATATTGACTGAACTTTTCTGGAATGTGGAAAAAATTTTGAATTCAGTAAAGCCCTGAATTGATCCCAATTTGAAAATTTGTCGTGGAGGATAGCTGAAGGTTGTTCAGTTACAAAAATTGTGTTAAATGTTAACACAATTACAGAATGATCTAACGAAAGATCATAGCTGTTCTCTATGTCAAAATTATTTGTGGGGATACCTTTGATTAAGAAAAAATCCAGAGGATCTGGTACCTTGTCTCGATCCGAGGGTCAATAGGTAGGACTGCCTGTTAAAATATGGAGAAGATTATTATTTGCTATTGCCATGTGAAGTTGTTTTTCTTTCGAGTTGTCAGCCTGGAGCCCTATGCTGTGTGTTTACAATTATAGTCACCTCCTAATATATATTTGGATCCCAGTTATTCAAAAAAAGACGAATAAACGAATTAGCTGAAATTTTGAACTTTGAAGGACAATATATCACGGAAATGGTTATTTCAAATAGTCTTGTTTGTAATAGGATTTGTGTTGCTTGCATGGATTCTTCTAGAACATTCGGAAGTGCAAAATGTTTCAAGCTACTTTTGATTAATAATGCTGATCCACCTCAGGCGCTGCCACTTGGATGGTTTGAATTATAAGTGATATAATTTTGAATTTTAAAATATGTTTTTTCAGTAAAGTGGGTTTCCGAAATGAGAAGAATATCGATATGATTTAGTTTCAGGAAACATTCCACTTCATATTTGTGAGGTATTATACCATTTGCGTTCCATTGAGCGATTTTAATTAAGCTTGCCATTATTCAAGTTATTAATTGGAGTGGTTAACATGTTGATAACAAGGCTATTTTGTTGCACAAGTTGACTAAAAAGAGTCTTGAATTCTGAGAGAAAAGACGATAAAGTGGTAGTATCGGAGTCCGTAGTTGGATTTGAGAAAGTACGTTGCTGATTTCTTGTGGCGTCTGCATAGGATACTGAGGGGTTAGTGGGATTAGGAGTTGCGGTAAATTTTGGTGAATTGATTTTAGTTGGGATTGAAGGTGTGGGATATGGGACGCTATTAAATTCTTTATAGCGATTTCTACTTCATGGCTCAAAATTTTCTTTGTAGAAGCTACATCCCCTGTAATTAGCAGTATGCGCTCCGTCACAGTGATAACAATGGGCTGGAGTATTAGGGTCTTTAGTACAATCTTTTATTCTATGATTTTTACCACATTTTAAACATATGAAAAGTCTGTTACAGTAGGCCTTAGTATGATTATACAATTGGCAACGTGTGCATTGCACTATGTTGCTGGATTTACGCGGTGGTTCTACCCTGATTATATGATTTAATATTTTATAAACGTTGTAGATTTTTTTATTATTTTTACTGGGCTCTAGGTCCACAAAAAACATGTTCAGGGGCTCTGTGGTTAATCTATGTCTTATGTTGAGAATATTTCTCACAACATGATCCTGTTTTAGTAGTTCTGATTTTATCAGATCCGTATCTGTAGAAAAATGAATATTTGTGAGTACTACCCTGTATGCCTTTTCTTCTTTTAGTTGATAATTGTGATTTGTTTGTTTTAAATACTTTGAGAGTTCACGAAAATTCAACGGTTTGACATATGATTTGAAATGTATTGTTGGCGAGGCTTCGCAGATAGTATTGATTTGGCGGAACAATTTTGTTAAATGTGTTTAACATGTCAGCGGAATTCCATCCACACTTGAATAAGAGTTTTATTATTACTATTTTCTAGTCTGCCGAAAATTGTTTGGAAAAATTGACGTGTGTAGTACATTTTTCAAGTTTGAATAATTCCTTGATCCAAAGGTTGTACTAATGACGTGCAGTTAGGAGAAAGGATGACTATTTTTACATTTGGATGTTCTAGGCAACCAGCGTTGTCGAGAAGCAATATAACTTCGAAATGCAATTTTTTTTTTCACCATATAGATTTCCACAGCCGGGATAAAACAATTATAAAACCAATCCTTAAATAAATCTTGAGTCATACAGGCTTTCTTATTTGGTCGGCAGAATAGAGGCAATCGTGCCTTATTAATGCTTTTAGTGCACGGGGAGTTGAACAATTTATTATCATCGGCTTTATAATTATGTTTCCTTATAGACAGATGAAGAGCGATTCGTTGTATGGAAAGTTTAAACCCCTGAGCACGCCTTTGATTTTTGGAAGTAAATGTCCTTGATGGTATTTTTTGCAATACAAAGCCGTCTCATCAGCATTGAATATCTGCTCAGGTGAATAAATAATAACTCTAGTTATAGTTATAAAGGTGAATAAAATAAGTAATAACTCTAGCAAGTTCCAGCTTAAAATTTTCGGCAGCCTCTGAATCTGCTGATGCCAGTTCTCCTTGAAATTTTATATTATGCAAGGCATACCGTTTTTTAAGTTTGCCCTAAAAACTTTCAATCTTTGTATTACTCGTTCTACATGTGCACACTAGCTGCAGAGTACTTTTCAATAATGTGTCCTAGCGAAAGTAATCCATTTTGAACAAAGCCGGGATGAACAAGTTGCCATATTTCTTAATTTGTCTAATTCAATCCGTTTTCTTGGAAATCCAATTAAAAACTTTATATGTCTCTTTTTACTTCTTTGATGCAATCTGAGTCCATGGCTTGCCGTTAATTGAAAATAATGTTCAATACTTCTTGCATGTGCCTAATTATAAGTTAATATGAATGCAAAAACGTTAAGCATTTTTGTTATTATTTTCTTATATAAAAAATGGTGCTATCGATCAAATGATTCGGTAAACCTGGAAAACGGCTAAACCGATTTGGTCAGTCTTAGTCTTGAAAAATTAGTGCCAATTCAGAGATGGTCGGAAAGGTGAGATATTATTTCAAAATCGCGTAGAAACTTAGCATTTTTAATTTGAAAATTTTTGTAAAAATAAAACGCGTAATTTAAATAAAACAATGGACGGTGACTAATACGTGAAATGTCAAACGTTTTTGACAGATGATGTTCAATTACGCTTAATAGGATGTTTTACGAGATTATTATTTAATTATGATTAAATTGTAGTAAGTAGTTTTGTTTATAGTTTTATTTATATACAAAAACGTTAGTAAACGGGCCGCAAGTGTTACTAGAGACTCAAAATATCAACTTTTTTGAAATATTAATATGAAAATGCACATTTGGGCATATTTTTCTCAAACACGGTGCTCTGAAAGATCTCATTTGTATAATTATATGCTCATTTTCTAGGTTATATTATTTTTTATTTATGTTAATTAAATTCAGAACCTAAATTTGGTATCGATCAAATGGACATTTTGTCGAATAACATTTTCCCAGTTATAATTTCCCAGAATTTATCGAAAAATAGGTCCACCACCGAAGTGTCAAAAACCAGCAAAGTTAAGCATTGTTTAACAACAATATTTGGAACTAGAGGGAAAAAGATGTATAACCAGCTATAACCTTGATTGTTATGACTTTGCTATCGGGAGATAAACGGTAATCTTTGAAAACCTATAATAAAAGTATTTTCTTCCGTTGGTAGTTTTTTAGCATTAGTTAGAAATGTAATTATTTTGTAAAATACCTTTAAAATTATAATAAGGCTTCAAACCTTTTTGCCACCTGCGCGTTTCAAGTTACACAGCCAATAGGGTAAAAAGGTTTAGATAACAAATTTTGAAAGACATCAAAAAAGCACATTTCTACAATGATGAAGGCAGTTTACTGAACGTAGTCAGATAATTGTTTCATTTGATATATGTTATTTGTTGTGATATAATTGTTGTGGTTTTCACAATATAGTTTATATTTGCTCAAAGTCAATTTGGATCTTTGTGCCTCGCCCTGCTCTACATATATACTTTTTATTAAATTTACTTTAATTCATCGAATGTTACTTGAAACTTTTCAAAAAGCAGGTCAAAGAAGAAATACTGAATTCATTTTCTATCTCTTCTCGCAAAAATTTGAAAGTTTTGTATAAGTTCAGTAGTATTATTTACAATTATACACAAAATTCAGAATCCTAAAAGAATCTGAAAAACTTGAAACGTAATCAATAAGTCGAAAGACCAAAAAAGATTTGTATGGATTATACTATGTTTTCTATAGAAAGTGTATAAATCTTCCAATTTGATTGTATTGATAAAATATAGACAAACTAATGGGGTTTATTGTTTTGATAATACCTCATTGTATAAAGCATTCAAACAACACATCCTTATACACTTAAAGTATTAATATTTTTGATTCTCTAGGAATTGTTTAGAATATACCTTAATTAGCAAAACAACGTTTGCCGGATCAGCTAGTTAATAATAAAACAGTTCTAGTTTTGGTGTCAGGTTTTGAGAAAACTCTCAGTTCTTGTATATAGTGATACAATTCCTAAAATTATAGTTTGTTTAATTGCAAGCAATATATTTAATATATAATAATAAAATAGAATACACCCAAGGTGACTAATTAAATAAATGACATTCATAGCGCCCGCACACATACAACGATACAACACATTTGATTACCACTTTCATCCACAGTGGATTTAGTCAGCGTTTCAGTAAAATATATTTACATACAAAATGGCCAGTGCTGCGCAAATGAAAAAAGCAAAAAAGACTAATCCGGCGCAGTATGAAATATATGCAGTATTTTAATTAGCAACGCACAATTTGCATAACCAATTGAAAATTCTTAATGATACATTAAAAAAATATTATACAGTCAATAAATTTTGTTTTCTATTCCTTAATATATATATATATATTATATATATATATATATTTATTTATTTAAAATAATCACATTCATGTAGCTATAAAATTGTTCTTTTTTTAGGTATCTATGAATATTACAGTATTAACTAGTTGGTTTGGTATTAGCCTTGAGGCAAGTTACATGAACTTCCCGAAATGTGTAAAAATCGACTTAATCAAAAAAAAATGTGTAAATAATATACTTCATAATCCTACTTTAAAAAAAAACGATAATAATTTAGCAAACTTTGACGAATTTTTAAAATTAAACTACTTGTTGTAAGGCCGTAATATTACAGTAAGTTCTATAAGACCATGATGTATATCGCCAAAAAAAGTTCCATGAAAAACGGCTTAATTTTTTTTTAACAGTTAATTACAAGAAAACGGCTCGGTAGATTTTCACCTAAAATTAATCAGCATCATTCCCAACTAATATATTTCGAACAGTTTTGATATTTTTAAAATCGGTTCGGTAGGATGAGCTTAAATGTCGACGAAAATTTAACACTTTTTTCAACAGTTAATTACAAGAAAACGGCTCGGTAGATTTTCACCTAAAATTAATCAGCCATCATTCCCAACTAATATCTTTCGAACAGTTTTTTGATATTTTAAAATCGGTTCGGTAGGATGAGCTTAAATGTCGACGAAAATTTAACACTTTTTTTCAACAGTTAATTACAAGAAAACGGCTCGGTAGATTTTCACCTAAAATTAATCAGCATCATTCCCAACTAATATCTTTCGACCAGTTTTTGATATTTTAAAATCGGTTCGGTAGGATGAGCTAAATGTCGACGAAAATTTAACACTTTTTTTCAACAGTTAATTACAAGAAAAACGGCTCGGTAGATTTTCACCTAAAATTAATCAGCATCATTCCCAACTAATATCTTCGAA
>NW_020538886.1:0-18496 GCF_003426905.1 Ctenocephalides felis
TTTTTTTCTAATTTATTCGGCAACCGTTTAGAATATTAAAATGCAGTTTTTTTCGCGTTATTTCTAGCCCACAAGACCATTCACCTGACGTTTAATTGAAGCTTCTACGTGCCCGGGAAGTCTGTGAAAAATTAAAAAAACTAACAAATTTTTTTGGTCCATTTTTGAGCATTTTTTACTCATAAAATCTTTAAGCGCTCATAACTTTTGTGAACGATTCATCATAGGATATTTGATGTTTTCAGGCGAAATATTCTAAATCAAAAGATCTTTAACCCAGTATAAAAAGTTTTAAACATACCTCTTGCCGTTCGCGAGATATAACCCCAAAAACAGTTTCAAATTTTTCAACTCTGAAACAGTTAAACGCCTGTATCTCGGAAAATATTCACATAGGGTCATGGTGTGTATGAATGAAATATGCGCATTTAAAATATGTATCTATGGTGCAAAAATTTTTGTGATAGCTCAAACCGTTCCCGAGATATTCGCTAAAAAACCAAGCGCTCCTTGTCACATATTAAAATGCGTTTTTTCTCGAAAACTATTTGAAGTGCGACCGAAATTTTTTAACAGCATTTACCTTATGTCATAAGGTATCAACATTGTGAAAATCATCAAAACGGAAACAAAAAATTTTCATTCAAAATCGGAATACAATACGTGACCCTAGGGTCATGCTATAATTTCAGTTTTTTCTAATTTATTCGGCAACCGTTGAGAATATTAAAATGCAGTTTTTTTCGCGTTATTCTAGCCCACAAGACAATTCACCTGACGTTTAATTGAAGCTTCTACGTGCCCGGGAAGTCTGTGAAAAATTAAAAAACTAACAATTTTTGGTCCATTTTTGAGCATTTTTTTACTCATAAATCTTTAAGCGCTCATAACTTTTGAACGATTCATCATAGGATATTGATGTTTTCAGGCGAAATATTCTAAATCAAAAGATCTTTAACCCAGTATAAAAAGTTTTAACATACCTCTTGCCGTTCGCGAGATATACCCCAAAAACAGTTTTCAAATTTTCAACTGAAACAGTTAAACGCCTGTATCTCGGAAAATATTCAACATAGGGTCATGGTGTGTATGAATGAAATATGCGCATTTAAAATATGTATCAAGGTGCAAAAATTTTTGTGATAGCTCAAACCGTTTCCCGAGATATTCGCTAAAAACCAAGCGCTCCTTGTCACATATTAAAAAATGCGTTTTTTCTCGAAAACTATTTGAAGTGCGACCGAATTTTTTAACAGCATTTACCTTATGTCATAAGGTATCAACATTGTGAAAATCATCAAAATCGGAAACAAAAAATTTTCATTCAAAATCGGAATACATACGTGACCCTAGGGTCATGCTATAATTTCAGTTTTTTCTAATTTATTCGGCAACCGTTGAGAATATTAAAATGCAGTTTTTTTCGCGTTATTCTAGCCCACAAGACAATTCACCTGACGTTTAATTGAAGCTTCTACGTGCCCGGGAAGTCTGTGAAAAATTAAAAAACTAACAAATTTTTGGTCCATTTTTGAGCATTTTTTACTCATAAATCTTTAAGCGCTCATAACTTTTGAACGATTCATCATAGGATATTGATGTTTTCAGGCGAAATATTCTAAATCAAAAGATCTTTAACCCAGTATAAAAAGTTTTAAACATACCTCTTGCCGTTCGCGAGATATACCCCAAAAACAGTTTCAAATTTTCAACTCTGAAACAGTTAAACGCCTGTATCTCGGAAAATATTCAACATAGGGTCATGGTGTGTATGAATGAAATATGCGCATTTAAAATATGTTCTATAGGTGCAAAAATTTTTGTGATAGCTCAAACCGTTCCCGAGATATTCGCTAAAAACCAAGCGCTCCTTGTCACATATTAAAAATGCGTTTTTCTCGAAAACTATTTGAAGTGCGACCGAAATTTTTTAACAGCATTTACCTTATGTCATAAGGTATCAACATTGTGAAAATCATCAAAATCGGAAACAAAAAATTTTCATTCAAAAATCGGAATACAATACGTGACCCTAGGGTCATGCTATAATTTCAGTTTTTTTTTTTAATTATTCGGCAACCGTTGAGAATATTAAAATGCAGTTTTTTTTCGCGTTATTCTAGCCCACAAGACAATTCACCTGACGTTTAATTGAAGCTTCTACGTGCCCGGGAAGTCTGTGAAAAATTAAAAAACTAACAAATTTTTTGGTCCATTTTTGAGCATTTTTTACTCATAAAATCTTTAAGCGCTCATAACTTTTGAACGATTCATCATAGGATATTGATGTTTTCAGGCGAAATATTCTAAATCAAAAGATCTTTAACCCAGTATAAAAGTTTTAAACATACCTCTTGCCGTTCGCGAGATATACCCCAAAAACAGTTTCAAATTTTCAACTCTGAAACAGTTAAACGCCTGTATCTCGGAAAATATTCAACATAGGGTCATGGTGTGTATGAATGAAATATGCGCATTTAAAATATGTATCTATAGGTGCAAAAATTTTGTGATAGCTCAAACCGTTCCCGAGATATTCGCTAAAAACCAAGCGCTCCTTGTCACATATTAAAAATGCGTTTTTCTCGAAAACTATTTGAAGTGCGACCGAAATTTTTTAACAGCATTTACCTTATGTCATAAGGTATCAACATTGTGAAAATCATCAAAATCGGAAACAAAAAATTTTCATCCAAAATCGGAATACAATACGTGACCCTAGGGTCATGCTATAATTTCAGTTTTTTCTAATTTATTCGGCAACCGTTGAGAATATTAAAATGCAGTTTTTTTCGCGTTATTCTAGCCCACAAGACAATTCACCTGACGTTTAATTGAAGCTTCTACGTGCCCGGGAAGTCTGTGAAAATTAAAAAAACTAACAAATTTTTTGGTCCATTTTTGAGCATTTTTTACTCATAAAATCTTTAAGCGCTCATAACTTTTGAACGATTCATCATAGGATATTGATGTTTTCAGGCGAAATATTCTAAATCAAAAGATCTTTAACCCAGTATAAAAAGTTTTAACATACCTCTTGCCGTTCGCGAGATATACCCCCAAAAACAGTTTCAAATTTTCAACTCTGAAACAGTTAAACGCCTGTATCTCGGAAAATATTCAACATAGGGTCATGGTGTGTATGAATGAAATATGCGCATTTAAAATATGTATCTATAGGTGCAAAATTTTTGTGATAGCTCAAACCGTTCCCGAGATATTCGCTAAAAACCAAGCGCTCCTTGTCACATATTAAAAATGCGTTTTTCTCGAAAACTATTTGAAGTGCGACCGAAATTTTTTAACAGCATTTACCTTATGTCATAAGGTATCAACATTGTGAAAATCATCAAAATCGGAAACAAAAAATTTTCATCCAAAATCGGAATACAATACGTGACCCTAGGGTCATGCTATAATTTCAGTTTTTTCTAATTTATTCGGCAACCGTTGAGAATATTAAAATGCAGTTTTTTTCGCGTTATTCTAGCCCACAAGACAATTCACCTGACGTTTAATTGAAGCTTCTACGTGCCCGGGAAGTCTGTGAAAAATTAAAAAAACTAACAAATTTTTTGGTCCATTTTTGAGCATTTTTTACTCATAAAATCTTTAAGCGCTCATAACTTTTGAACGATTCATCATAGGATATTGATGTTTTCAGGCGAAATATTCTAAATCAAAAGATCTTTAACCCAGTATAAAAAGTTTTAACATACCTCTTGCCGTTCGCGAGATATACCCCAAAAACAGTTTCAAATTTTCAACTCTGAAACAGTTAAACGCCTGTATCTCGGAAAATATTCAACATAGGGTCATGGTGTGTATGAATGAAATATGCGCATTTAAAATATGTATCTATAGGTGCAAAAATTTTTGTGATAGCTCAAACCGTTCCCGAGATATTCGCTAAAAACCAAGCGCTCCTTGTCACATATTAAAAATGCGTTTTTCTCGAAAACTATTTGAAGTGCGACCGAAATTTTTTAACAGCATTTACCTTATGTCATAAGGTATCAACATTGTGAAAATCATCAAAATCGGAAACAAAAAATTTTCATTCAAAATCGGAATACAATACGTGACCCTAGGGTCATGCTATAATTTCAGTTTTTTCTAATTTATTCGGCAACCGTTGAGAATATTAAAATGCAGTTTTTTTCGCGTTATTCTAGCCCACAAGACAATTCACCTGACGTTTAATTGAAGCTTCTACGTGCCCGGGAAGTCTGTGAAAAATTAAAAAAACTAACAAATTTTTTGGTCCATTTTTGAGCATTTTTTACTCATAAAATCTTTAAGCGCTCATAACTTTTGAACGATTCATCATAGGATATTGATGTTTTCAGGCGAAATATTCTAAATCAAAAGATCTTTAACCCAGTATAAAAAGTTTTAACATACCTCTTGCCGTTCGCGAGATATACCCCAAAAACAGTTTCAAATTTTCAACTCTGAAACAGTTAAACGCCTGTATCTCGGAAAATATTCAACATAGGGTCATGGTGTGTATGAATGAAATATGCGCATTTAAAATATGTATCTATAGGTGCAAAAATTTTTGTGATAGCTCAAACCGTTCCCGAGATATTCGCTAAAAACCAAGCGCTCCTTGTCACATATTAAAAATGCGTTTTTCTCGAAAACTATTTGAAGTGCGACCGAAATTTTTTAACAGCATTTACCTTATGTCATAAGGTATCAACATTGTGAAAATCATCAAAATCGGAAACAAAAAATTTTCATTCAAAATCGGAATACAATACGTGACCCTAGGGTCATGCTATAATTTCAGTTTTTTCTAATTTATTCGGCAACCGTTGAGAATATTAAAATGCAGTTTTTTTCGCGTTATTCTAGCCCACAAGACAATTCACCTGACGTTTAATTGAAGCTTCTACGTGCCCGGGAAGTCTGTGAAAAATTAAAAAAACTAACAAATTTTTTGGTCCATTTTTGAGCATTTTTTACTCATAAAATCTTTAAGCGCTCATAACTTTTGAACGATTCATCATAGGATATTGATGTTTTCAGGCGAAATATTCTAAATCAAAAGATCTTTAACCCAGTATAAAAAGTTTTAACATACCTCTTGCCGTTCGCGAGATATACCCCAAAAACAGTTTCAAATTTTCAACTCTGAAACAGTTAAACGCCTGTATCTCGGAAAATATTCAACATAGGGTCATGGTGTGTATGAATGAAATATGCGCATTTAAAATATGTATCTATAGGTGCAAAAATTTTGTGATAGCTCAAACCGTTCCCGAGATATTCGCTAAAAACCAAGCGCTCCTTGTCACATATTAAAAATGCGTTTTTCTCGAAAACTATTTGAAGTGCGACCGAAATTTTTTAACAGCATTTACCTTATGTCATAAGGTATCAACATTGTGAAAATCATCAAAATCGGAAACAAAAAATTTTCATTCAAAATCGGAATACAATACGTGACCCTAGGGTCATGCTATAATTTCAGTTTTTTCTAATTTATTCGGCAACCGTTGAGAATATTAAAATGCAGTTTTTTTTCGCGTTATTCTAGCCCACAAGACAATTCACCTGACGTTTAATTGAAGCTTCTACGTGCCCGGGAAGTCTGTGAAAAATTAAAAAAACTAACAAATTTTTTGGTCCATTTTTGAGCATTTTTTACTCATAAAATCTTTAAGCGCTCATAACTTTTGAACGATTCATCATAGGATATTGATGTTTTCAGGCGAAATATTCTAAATCAAAAGATCTTTAACCCAGTATAAAAAGTTTTAACATACCTCTTGCCGTTCGCGAGATATACCCCAAAAACAGTTTCAAATTTTCAACTCTGAAACAGTTAAACGCCTGTATCTCGGAAAATATTCAACATAGGGTCATGGTGTGTATGAATGAAATATGCGCATTTAAAATATGTATCTATAGGTGCAAAAATTTTTGTGATAGCTCAAACCGTTCCCGAGATATTCGCTAAAAACCAAGCGCTCCTTGTCACATATTAAAAATGCGTTTTTCTCGAAAACTATTTGAAGTGCGACCGAAATTTTTTAACAGCATTTACCTTATGTCATAAGGTATCAACATTGTGAAAATCATCAAAATCGGAAACAAAAAATTTTCATTCAAAATCGGAATACAATACGTGACCCTAGGGTCATGCTATAATTTCAGTTTTTTCTAATTTATTCGGCAACCGTTGAGAATATTAAAATGCAGTTTTTTTCGCGTTATTCTAGCCCACAAGACAATTCACCTGACGTTTAATTGAAGCTTCTACGTGCCCGGGAAGTCTGTGAAAAATTAAAAAAACTAACAAATTTTTTGGTCCATTTTTGAGCATTTTTTACTCATAAAATCTTTAAGCGCTCATAACTTTTGAACGATTCATCATAGGATATTGATGTTTTCAGGCGAAATATTCTAAATCAAAAGATCTTTAACCCAGTATAAAAAGTTTTAACATACCTCTTGCCGTTCGCGAGATATACCCCAAAAACAGTTTCAAATTTTCAACTCTGAAACAGTTAAACGCCTGTATCTCGGAAAATATTCAACATAGGGTCATGGTGTGTATGAATGAAATATGCGCATTTAAAATATGTATCTATAGGTGCAAAAATTTTTGTGATAGCTCAAACCGTTCCCGAGATATTCGCTAAAAACCAAGCGCTCCTTGTCACATATTAAAAATGCGTTTTTCTCGAAAACTATTTGAAGTGCGACCGAAATTTTTTAACAGCATTTACCTTATGTCATAAGGTATCAACATTGTGAAAATCATCAAAATCGGAAACAAAAAATTTTCATTCAAAATCGGAATACAATACGTGACCCTAGGGTCATGCTAGAATTTCAGTTTTTTCTAATTTATTCGGCAACCGTTGAGAATATTAAAATGCAGTTTTTTTCGCGTTATTCTAGCCCACAAGACAATTCACCTGACGTTTAATTGAAGCTTCTACGTGCCCGGGAAGTCTGTGAAAAATTAAAAAAACTAACAAATTTTTTGGTCCATTTTTGAGCATTTTTTACTCATAAAATCTTTAAGCGCTCATAACTTTTGAACGATTCATCATAGGATATTGATGTTTTCAGGCGAAATATTCTAAATCAAAAGATCTTTAACCCAGTATAAAAAGTTTTAACATACCTCTTGCCGTTCGCGAGATATACCCCAAAAACAGTTTCAAATTTTCAACTCTGAAACAGTTAAACGCCTGTATCTCGGAAAATATTCAACATAGGGTCATGGTGTGTATGAATGAAATATGCGCATTTAAAATATGTATCTATAGGTGCAAAAATTTTTGTGATAGCTCAAACCGTTCCCGAGATATTCGCTAAAAACCAAGCGCTCCTTGTCACATATTAAAAATGCGTTTTTCTCGAAAACTATTTGAAGTGCGACCGAAATTTTTTAACAGCATTTACCTTATGTCATAAGGTATCAACATTGTGAAAATCATCAAAATCGGAAACAAAAAATTTTCATTCAAAATCGGAATACAATACGTGACCCTAGGGTCATGCTATAATTTCAGTTTTTTCTAATTTATTCGGCAACCGTTGAGAATATTAAAATGCAGTTTTTTTCGCGTTATTCTAGCCCACAAGACAATTCACCTGACGTTTAATTGAAGCTTCTACGTGCCCGGGAAGTCTGTGAAAAATTAAAAAAACTAACAAATTTTTTGGTCCATTTTTGAGCATTTTTTACTCATAAAATCTTTAAGCGCTCATAACTTTTGAACGATTCATCATAGGATATTGATGTTTTCAGGCGAAATATTCTAAATCAAAAGATCTTTAACCCAGTATAAAAAGTTTTAACATACCTCTTGCCGTTCGCGAGATATACCCCAAAAACAGTTTCAAATTTTCAACTCTGAAACAGTTAAACGCCTGTATCTCGGAAAATATTCAACATAGGGTCATGGTGTGTATGAATGAAATATGCGCATTTAAAATATGTATCTATAGGTGCAAAAATTTTTGTGATAGCTCAAACCGTTCCCGAGATATTCGCTAAAAACCAAGCGCTCCTTGTCACATATTAAAAATGCGTTTTTCTCGAAAACTATTTGAAGTGCGACCGAAATTTTTTAACAGCATTTACCTTATGTCATAAGGTATCAACATTGTGAAAATCATCAAAATCGGAAACAAAAAATTTTCATTCAAAATCGGAATACAATACGTGACCCTAGGGTCATGCTATAATTTCAGTTTTTTCTAATTTATTCGGCAACCGTTGAGAATATTAAAATGCAGTTTTTTTCGCGTTATTCTAGCCCACAAGACAATTCACCTGACGTTTAATTGAAGCTTCTACGTGCCCGGGAAGTCTGTGAAAAATTAAAAAAACTAACAAATTTTTTGGTCCATTTTTGAGCATTTTTTACTCATAAAATCTTTAAGCGCTCATAACTTTTGAACGATTCATCATAGGATATTGATGTTTTCAGGCGAAATATTCTAAATCAAAAGATCTTTAACCCAGTATAAAAAGTTTTAACATACCTCTTGCCGTTCGCGAGATATACCCCAAAAACAGTTTCAAATTTTCAACTTTGAAACAGTTAAACGCCTGTATCTCGGAAAATATTACATAGAATAGAAATTATTATTATTACATAGAATAGAATAGAATATGACATAGAATCATGACTTATACATACTTACGTATATAAATAAAAAACTATACTATAAACATTTTTCAGTACAAATATATTATAAACACTTTTAAGCGTTTCAAAATGATAAATAACTTCAATAACATACATTATTATTATATGCATTTTGGACATTTTTTCAAGTAACAGGAGCCCACGCGCACTCTAGGTATAATAGTGGCTGTGCGAACGTTCCTCTTATACTCGCTCGCTCGCTTGCTTGCTTGTGTGTTTTTTCTGAGTATCAGGAGCAATGATTATTTTGCTTGTAACAACATGTTTCTCTCTTGTGTTCTTTTCAATGTGTTGAGTGCAGAGAAATAAAACTAGTGGGGCGCATGGCATCGTGCCTTAAGGCAAATTGCTGGAACTTCCCGTACCAAAAAATTATTATTTTTTCAAAAACGATTGACATGTTTGAATAAGTTTTACTTAAAGTAAAAATACTTAAAGTTAGATTTTTGAGAAACTGTAAATTTGACACAAATTTACTTTTTTTTATAAAAAAGTTTTTATTGAAAAAAAAAATGTTTTCTTTATTTTGACATGATTTGGAAATTATGAACTTTTTTTCAAAGCAATCGTACTGTTTTAACTGCATAAAGACGAAATATCGAAGCGCGTAAGCGCCGCGTCGCCGTATAACCGATAAGCATTGGTACTGAACCTATAGGAATGTAAACAAAATTTATACTTATTATTAAAATCTCTATAAAATATCTGATAATTTGATGTGCATATGTCTAATGATCATTTTTGACCGCCAAATGGCTTTTTTTTACTAGATCTCCTAAACCGCTAGACCTGCCTTCATGAAATTTTGATCAGTTCTTCATCTTGTTAATACAAGTAAAATGTTTTTTGAACTATTCAAATCGGACGCTCCGTTCTCTAAAAAACTGAGTTACCATTTTTGGCACTTTTGATCGACGTTTTCTCAAAAACGCCTGAACCGATTTTAGAAATTTAAAAGCCATTTGATGTATTTCGGTGAGGACTATCGTTTGTCAGTTTTGTGAAACGATCTGCCAAGCCGTTTCTTTGTAATTTGAAAAAAAGTGTTGAACTTTTCGTCCACATTTAAGCTCATCCTACCGAACCGATTTTGAAAAATCAAAAACTGTTCGAAAGATATTAGATGGGAATGGTACAGATTAATTTTAGGTGAAAATCTACCGAGCCGTTTCCTTGTAATTAACTGTTAAAAAAAATTTAAGCCGTTTTTCATGGAACTTTTTTTGGCGATATACATCATGGTCTTATAGAACTTACTGTAATATTACGGCCTTATACAACAAGTAGTTTAATTTTAAAAATTCGTCAAACTTTGCTAAAATTATTATCGTTTTTTTTTAAAGTAGGATTGATGAAGTATATTATTTACACATTTTTTTGATCAAGTCGATTATTTACACATATCGGGAAGTTCATGTAATTTGCCTCAAGGCTAAATATCAAACCAACTAGTTTCATCTTAGATTCATCAGTTTTTTTATTTTATCCTCGATGATGTGCAAAAAGCACATTTTCCGATATATAACCGATCCATTTTCCTTTTTTTTTGCAATCTTTCTGTAAAGATTCAGCAATACAATATTTTGTTAAGAAAGTTCTAATATTTAATGCTATATTTGTAGTTTATATTAAGTGTTATGTACATATACAAAGCTGTCTATGAACTCCTAATACTCAAATTTTCTCATATTACCTTTAGTTTATAATTTTGTCTAGTATTATTGCCTTAAGCTGCGAATAAATAAATAAATAAATAAATAAATTATTATTGGTGCTCTGCCTAAAGATATTTCTCCTTTCCTGATTATAGTTCACTTTTCCACTTTTCAAACTTCTGCTTTTATGCTTCTATATTTTATGCTTCCACTGTCAACTCCTTTTCCTAATCTTTTTTTTTTGAAGTTGTCCACCACATGCATTTTTTTCATCCTAGTTTTCTCAGTACTTTTATGATATCTTCGATCATGTGCAGAAAACTCTCTACTTCCAATATATGGGTGCAATCCAGTCTTCTAGTGGTGATGGCGTTTATAGTCAAAACGATTCCCTTCAAATATTATAGGCCTATGAAAAATGGCTTGAAAGAAAGATTTGCGCTATTGAAACTTGTAAAACTGATCGTAAAAATTAGGAGTAGTGTGTATTCATTTATAGATACAATTTTTTGTCGACGTTTTCGGTACAGTCGCTCAACCAATTTAAATTATTCAAAAAACATTCAATTCCTACTGATGGAGAGATATGTTGATTAGTTTTTGGCAAAGGCAGGTCCACCCCTTCGGGACATACAGAGCGAAAGTTGCAATTCTGTTAGTGAGAGAACTGATTTAAATTATTCAAAAAACACCTCTTGTTTTAACAAAATAAAGAAATGGTTAAATTCTTGGAAAAACAAGTCCAGCAGTTTTGGAGATAATAATAAAAAAAAAGTTGAAAAAAATTCTATTAAGTGGTGAAAAACAAACATTATACATATGCACATCAAATTATCAGAAATATTATGGAGAATTTAATTAGTACATTTTGTTTTATTTTTTTGAGTTCCAAGATTTTTAGTTTTTAAAGTTTACTTGTATAGTTCAAATTTATGTCCTCAACATTTTGGAGAGTACAATTCTGGCGATAAGAGGAAAAAATGAAGTTCTTAGTTCGAAAATTTATGTCATAAATTACAATAATAGCCATCAAGAAAAACTCTAACTCATTAAATTTATTTGTTTATTGTCGTTCAAAGTAAACTTACATATGTACATAGTGCCTAAGGTTATCAACTTTTATTAAACAATTATTAAACCTATTTAAATGGATACTAGAAATTTTGACAATATATTAAATTAAAAATGATAATTATTGGCTCTCTAATAGTATGATTACTAAACACAATACAAAGAAAATAATTAGTTTTGTTCTAATTTAAGGTTATGTGAAATTTTAAAACAATTGTTTCTTATAAAAAATAACTTTTTTTAAATATTTAGGATATTTCAAATGGAAGCGAAGCTAGTCGTGTCCTGATGGTGTTCTACATAATTGATACTTTAAATTTAATATCAGGTGCTGTATTTGTAATTTTTGGATTATTTAAAACTACAAAAATTCTGCTGTTCTATAAAACTATTAAAGAAACTGCCAATGAGAAGAATGAATATGGACTGGTACGTAAACTATATAACAATTGATATTTAACCTTACCCTTTAACAAATAAATTTAACATTAAAAATGTTCGAGTTACAATTGTAAAAATTCCATTTGTTATTTTATAATGAATACCTAAAACTATACCTGTATCGACAGATGTTGCCAGGTAAACCGACAGGTAATTTTAATTTTGAATTAAATTTTGAGTAGGTACAAACAACAATAACCTCAATTTATATTAATAAATTAAACATTAGTAAGTATGACTAACAAATACCTATTACTCATATGATTTATCATAAAAATAAAGTCGATTATAATTATTCCAGTTGCTTTAAAAAGTATGGTTACTTAAGTCGTACCCCCTAAGGAATTAATAGATGGTTGCATTAGTGCAATTAAATTAAATTAAAATCTTTGGCGTTTCTTAAAACTTCACTTAGTTGGCTTATGACTAACAATTATTCAAATTTGATTTTTTCGTGAAACCAGATATTTTTACTTTTTCAAAAATGTATTTTCGGTACCAAAATTTTAATAAATAGATAATTTTCCATCCCTGTAGAGAAATTAGGCATTACGCTAATTTATACTAACAAAAATATTATGAATTTACATGATGATATGAAAAAAATGTACAATTTTCGAAGCCAATTTTGTTTGTATAAATTCATCGCAGATTTTTTTTATTACAGGATTCAATATTTCGTGCCGAGGACTTGAAAACTATCAAGAAAAGATCGTATTGGCATATATTAGTTGTTTTTGCAATAATGTTTATTCAAGCAGGATATATTATCCAGGTGAGTTCGTTTTTGTAAAATATTTTGAATTTTTTGAATGTTTTCAATTTGGTTAATTATCGATATATAAAGAGATATGAGAACGAGTTGTCTTATTTATCAAACAAAGATTGTTAATTAAAAAGATTATAAGCCGTGAAATTTTATTGTGGAAATGAAAACAATAAGCAAAACAATAGATAGAAATTTGTTGTTAGTTAACTCGTATTGTTGCTTTAGGACTTATCTTTATAAACATTGCTTTAATAACAATTCACAGTTCGATGGCATGTTTTACATTTTTGAGTTGTGCGATATCTGAATTTATAATATTTGCGAACTAAAATAAGATATGGAATGTTTAAGTTTTCTTTCTTCAAAATTTTTGAAAAAAAAAACTGCATCAATTTAAGATTTTGTTCATGGTAAATTTATAATTTTCGGACAACTTGCTTAGTTTACATACGACTTGCTGAATTTACATACGACTTGCTGAATTTACAGACGACTTGCTGAATTTACAGACGACTTGCTGAATTTACAGACGACTTGCTGAATTTACAGACGACTTGCTGAATTTACAGACGACTTGCTGAATTTACAGACGACTTGCTGAATTTACAGACGACTTGCTGAATTTACAGACGACTTGCTGAATTTACAGACGACTTGCTGAATTTACAGACGACTTGCTGAATTTACAGACGACTTGCTGAATTTACAGACGACTTGCTGAATTTACAGACGACTTGCTGAATTTACAGACGACTTGCTGAATTTACAGACGACTTGCTGAATTTACAGACGACTTGCTGAATTTACAGACGACTTGCTGAATTTACAGACGACTTGCTGAATTTACAGACGACTTGCTGAATTTACAGACGACTTGCTGAATTTACAGACGACTTACTGAATTTACAGACGACTTGCTGAATTTACAGACGACTTGCTGAATTTACAGACGACTTGCTGAATTTACAGACGACTTGCAAGTTTGAGGACGACTTGCAAAGTTTGAGGACGACTTGCAAAGTTTGAGGACGACTTGCAAAGTTTGAGGACGACTTGCTAAGTTTGAGGACGACTTGCTAAGTTTGAGGACGACTTGCTAAGTTTGAGGACGACTTGCTAGGTTTACAGGCGACTTGCTAGGTTTACAGGCGACTTGCTAATTTTGCGGACGACTTGCTAAATTTACAGACGACTTTCTAAATTTACAGACGACTTGCTAAATTTACAGACGACTTGCTTAGTTTACAGACGACTTGCTTAGTTTACAGACGACTTGCTTAGTTTACAGACGACTTGCTTAGTTTACAAACGACTTGCTAAATTTACGGACGACTTGCTAAATTTATGGACGATTTGCTAAGTTTACGGACGACTTGCTAAGTTTACGGACGACTTGCTAAGTTTTCTAAGTTTACAGACAACTTGCTAAGTTTACAGACGATTCGGGACGATTACAGACGACTCGATAAGTTTACAGACGACTTGCTGAATTTACAAACGACTCGCTAAGTTTACAGACGACTCGCTAAGTTTACAGACGACTCGCTAAGTTTACAGACGACTCGGGACGATTGCAGACGACTAGGGACGATTGCAGACGACTCGGGCCGATTGCAGACGACTAGGGACGATTGCGGACGACTCGGGACGATTAAAGACGACTCGGGATGATTACAGACGACTTGAGGCGTTTGCGGACGACTCGGGACGTTTGCGGACGAGTTGAGACGTTTACAGACGAGTTGAGACGTTTACAGACGAGTTGAGACGTTTACAGACGACTCGGGACGTTTACGGACGACTTTCCAAAACTTTTGGAATACCTAAAATATTTTCTGACTGTTTAGAACATTTTCGGATTAATTAGTACATTTATCGAATACCTAGAACAGTATCGGGCTACCTACAATATTTTTGGACTATCCAGAATATTTTCAGACAATCTAGAACACTTACATACAAATACATTTTTTGACTATAACTATAACATTTTCAAACTATCTAGAATAGTTTCAGATAATCTAGAGAATTAATCAGAACTATGTAGACTATCTAGAACGTTCACAGACAAATCTCGCTTATTCATTTTCATACTTTCTCAATGAAAATTATTTGTCTTAGAGTTAATCTACAAATAACAAAAACCTTTTTCGGTCTCTATTTCAATGATCTATTTAAATGATGAAAGTGGCTGTTTCCCTGGTGTGATATGTGTCAAACAATCAATGCATTTTTTTTCCAAGTCGCAGATATTGGATAGTACCTTCATTAGTTTATATTTTTATTAGGAATACATCAATATTGTATCAACTAATTAATAACTATATTTCACAATATTTCCAGTATTTATGGTACCTTCGACCTCCACCATCAATAATGAAATGGTGCGTATATTTTACACGTGGAATGATTTCAATGTTGAGCGACATCGTCGTCATAGTATTCTGTTTTGCATTTTCGCAAAACAGCCTATTGCTAACATCTATGATGGAAAGGATTTATGAAGAACTGCAAGCTGGCATGGAAGCTAAATTAATTATTTTTAAGAAAGATGCCATGGAGGAAAAAAGTTTAAAATCTGAGGAAAAACTGATAGCTAATAGTAAATGCCAACCAGCGACTGTTATTGAACAAAACCATAAATATTCAAAGCACACAAATAGCAATGCTTTTATAGTCGATTATAACTTGGAAAGTAGAACATCCAACAAATTACCAAAACCTGGGAATCGAATCGGTTTATCACATAAAACTATAGGAAAAAAATTGGCTTAAGAGAAACGTCCAATGCAAAATTAGGAACATTTAGAAAATGTAGTCAGAAAAGGCTTAAAGAAAGAATTACTTCCATATCGATAATAGATTCTGATATAGGATCTATAAATGAAGATGTTTTAGAAGCTCCTGTCTTAAATAACCAGATTGAATCAAACAGCTCGTCAAAGTATATTAGTTATAGCCAATTTAGTGAAGTGCTAGTGCTAGTGAAAGCTAATGAAACATCCCATAAACCACATTCAAACTTCAAAACCAACTTAACAAGTACCATAAAATTACTAAATGCAAGAATAACAAGTCCTTTACCACGTTCGACTTCTGTGATCAATGTGACTCCATCAAAACTGAATCCGCAATTATTTATCCAAGACCCAAAAATGTTGATAAAAATTATTTGCAAAATGAGAAATTTTATGGAGGCCTACTGAAGTCCTTGAAAATCTTAAATGAAGCCTTAAATCCGTTGTTGCTGTTACAAATGACGGTTTTGATAATATGTTTGGTGCTAAATGCTTATCTAGTGGTTCAATTTCTAATATCAAGTGAGGAAAATGCTATGTTGTTTTTGTCTATAACAAGACTTGTGGTACATGCCTTGTCTGTGCTGTATTTGCTGATGTATTCGGAACATTTATATCCAACGGTTAGTATCTACAAGTATAATTGAAATAGATGTTTTTTAATATTCGCATTTGAATACGCAAACGAAATAACGACTAAAAAAGTATCAAAATTTTTGTTACTCCGTTTTTTCAAAATTTGCGAAACGTCTGGACCAATCTTGACGAATTTTTTTTGGCGAATATCTAATGTAGTTGGGCGTAACTTATACTACTTTTATCATAAAGAAAAAAAAAGATATCTTACCTTATCTTATGTTATCTTATTTGCATCCAGCTGTATCCAAGAATTCGTCTGCCTAAAATAAAAAAAAAATATTAGTTTAATTTTTGCATTTTATTTTATCATATTTTAATTCAAAATATTTTAATGATATTACATACATTCTTACAACTTTTAAATCTCATCTTATTTTATTTCAAACTATATAGTTACATGGTGTGTATGAATGAAATATGCGCATTAAAAATATATATCTATAGGTGCAAAAATTTTTGTGATAGCTCAAACCGTTCCCGAGATATTCGCTAAAAACCAAGCGCTCCTTGTCACATATTAAAAATGCGTTTTTCTCGAAAACTATTTGAAGTGCGACCGAAATTTTTTAACAGCATTTACCTTATGTCATAAGGTATCAACATTGTGAAAATCATCAAAATCGGAAACAAAAAATTTTCATCCAAAATCGGAATACAATACGTGACCCTAGCATCATGCTATAGATTCAGTTTTTTCTAATTTATTCGGCAACCGTTGAGAATATTAAAATGCAGTTTTTTTCGCATTATTCTAGCCCACAAGACAATTCACCTGACGTTTAATTGAAGCTTCTACGTGCCCGGGAAGTCTGTGAAAAGTTAAAAAAAACTAACAAATTTTTTGGTCCATTTTTGAGCATTTTTTACTCATAAAATCTTTAAGCGCTCATAACTTTTGAACGATTCATCATAGGATATTGATGTTTTCAGGCGAAATATTCTAAATCAAAAGATCTTTAACCCAGTATAAAAAGTTTTAACATACCTCTTGCCGTTCGCGAGATATACCCCAAAAAACAGTTTCAAATTTTCAACTTTGAAACAGTTTAAACGCCTGTATCTCGGAAAATATTCAACATAGGGTCATGGTGTGTATGAATGAAATATGCGCATTTAAAATATGTATCTATAGGTGCAAAAATTTTTGTGATAGCTCAAACCGTTCCCGAGATATTCGCTAAAAACCAAGCGCTCCTTGTCACATATTAAAAATGCGTTTTTCTCGAAAACTATTTGAAGTGCGACCGAATTTTTTTAACAGCATTTACCTTATGTCATAAGGTATCAACATTGTGAAAATCATCAAAATCGGAAACAAAAAATTTTCATCCAAAATCGGAATACAATACGTGACCCTAGGGTCATGCTATAATTTCAGTTTTTTCTAATTTATTCGGCAACCGTTGAGAATATTAAAATGCAGTTTTTTTTCGCGTTATTCTAGCCCACAAGACAATTCACCTGACGTTTAATGAAGCTTCTACGTGCCGGGAAGTCTGTGAAAAATTAAAAAAACTAACAAATTTTTGGTCCATTTTTGAGCATTTTTTACTCATAAAATCTTTAAGCGCTCATAACTTTTGAACGATTCATCATAGGATATTGATGTTTTCAGGCGAAATATTCTAAATCAAAGATCTTTAACCCAGTATAAAAAGTTTTAACATACCTCTTGCCGTTCGCGAGAATTACCCCAAAAACAGTTTCAAATTTTCAACTTTGAAACAGTTTAAACGCCTGTATCTCGGAAAATATTCAACATAGGGTCAGTGTGTATGATGAATGAAAATGCGCATTTAAAAATATGTATCTATAGGTGCAAAAATTTTTGTGATAGCTCAAACCGTTCCCGAGATATTCGCTAAAAAACCAAGCGCTCCTTGTCACATATTAAAAATGCGTTTTTCTCGAAAACTATTTGAAGTGCGACCGAAATTTTTTAACAGCATTTACCTTATGTCATAAGGTATCAACATTGTGAAAATCATCAAAATCGGAAACAAAAATTTTCATCCAAAATCGGAATACAATACGTGACCCTAGGGTCATGCTATAAATTCAGTTTTTTCTAATTTATTCGGCAACCGTTGAGAATATTAAAATGCAGTTTTTTTTCGCGTTATTCTAGCCCACAAGACAATCACCTGACGTTTAATTGAAGCTTCTACGTGCCCGGGAAGTCTGTGAAAAATTAAAAAAACTAACAAATTTTTTTGGTCCATTTTTGAGCATTTTTTACTCATAAAATCTTTAAGCGCTCATAACTTTTGAACGATTCATCATAGGATATTGATGTTTCAGGCGAAATATTCTAAATCAAAAGATCTTTAACCCAGTATAAAAAGTTTTAACATACCTCTTGCCGTTCGCGAGATATACCCCAAAAACAGTTTCAAATTTTCAACTTTGAAACAGTTAAACGCCTGTATCTCGGAAAATATT
>NW_020538886.1:19496-41610 GCF_003426905.1 Ctenocephalides felis
TTCACAGACTTCCGGGCACGTAGAAGCTCAATTAAACGTCAGGTGAATTGTCTTGTGGGACTAGAATAAAACGCGAAAAAAATGCATTTTAATATTCTCAACGGTTGCCGAATAAATTAGAAAAAACTGAAATTATAGCATGACCCTAGGGTCACGTATTGTATCTCGATTTTTGATGAAAATTTTTTGTTTCCGATTTTGATGATTTTCACAATGTTGATACCTTATGACATAAGGTAAATGCTGTTAAAAAATTTCGGTCGCACTTCAAATAGTTTTCGAGAAAAACGCATTTTTAATATGTGACAAGGAGCGCTTGGTTTTTAGCGAATATCTCGGGAACGGTTTGAGCTATCACAAAAATTTTTGCACCTATAGATACATATTTTAAATGCGCATATTTCATTCATACACACCATGACCCTATGTTGAATATTTTCCGAGATACAGGCGTTTAACTGTTTCAGAGTTGAAAATTTGAAACTGTTTTTGGGGTATATCTCGCGAACGGCAAGAGGTATGTTAAAACTTTTTATACTGGGTTAAAGATCTTTTGATTTAGAATATTTCGCCTGAAAACATCAATATCCTATGATGAATCGTTCAAAAGTTATGAGCGCTTAAAGATTTTATGAGTAAAAAATGCTCAAAAATGGACCAAAAATTTGTTAGTTTTTTTAATTTTTCACAGACTTCCCGGGCACGTAGAAGCTTCAATTAAACGTCAGGTGAATTGTCTTGTGGGCTAGAATAACGCGAAAAAAACTGCATTTTAATATTCTCAACGGTTGCCGAATAAATTAGAAAAAACTGAAATTATAGCATGACCCTAGGGTCACGTATTGTATTCCGATTTTGGATGAAAATTTTTTGTTTCCGATTTTGATGATTTTCACAATGTTGATACCTTATGACATAAGGTAAATGCTGTTAAAAAATTTCGGTCGCACTTCAAATAGTTTTCGAGAAAAACGCATTTTTAATATGTGACAAGGAGCGCTTGGTTTTTAGCGAATATCTCGGGAACGGTTTGAGCTATCACAAAAATTTTTGCACCTATAGATACATATTTTAAATGCGCATATTTCATTCATACACACCATGACCCTATGTTGAATATTTTCCGAGATACAGGCGTTTAACTGTTTCAGAGTTGAAAATTTGAAACTGTTTTTGGGGTATATCTCGCGAACGGCAAGAGGTATGTTAAAACTTTTTATACTGGGTTAAAGATCTTTTGATTTAGAATATTTCGCCTGAAAACATCAATATCCTATGATGAATCGTTCAAAAGTTATGAGCGCTTAAAGATTTTATGAGTAAAAAATGCTCAAAAATGGACCAAAAAATTTGTTAGTTTTTTTAATTTTTCACAGACTTCCCGGGCACGTAGAAGCTTCAATTAAACGTCAGGTGAATTGTCTTGTGGGCTAGAATAACGCGAAAAAAACTGCATTTTAATATTCTCAACGGTTGCCGAATAAATTAGAAAAAACTGAAATTATAGCATGACCCTAGGGTCACGTATTGTATTCCGATTTTGGATGAAAATTTTTTGTTTCCGATTTTGATGATTTTCACAATGTTGATACCTTATGACATAAGGTAAATGCTGTTAAAAAATTTCGGTCGCACTTCAAATAGTTTTCGAGAAAAACGCATTTTTAATATGTGACAAGGAGCGCTTGGTTTTTAGCGAATATCTCGGGAACGGTTTGAGCTATCACAAAAATTTTTGCACCTATAGATACATATTTTAAATGCGCATATTTCATTCATACACACCATGACCCTATGTTGAATATTTTCCGAGATACAGGCGTTTAACTGTTTCAGAGTTGAAAATTTGAAACTGTTTTTGGGGTATATCTCGCGAACGGCAAGAGGTATGTTAAAACTTTTTATACTGGGTTAAAGATCTTTTGATTTAGAATATTTCGCCTGAAAACATCAATATCCTATGATGAATCGTTCAAAAGTTATGAGCGCTTAAAGATTTTATGAGTAAAAAATGCTCAAAAATGGACCAAAAAATTTGTTAGTTTTTTTAATTTTTCACAGACTTCCCGGGCACGTAGAAGCTTCAATTAAACGTCAGGTGAATTGTCTTGTGGGCTAGAATAACGCGAAAAAAACTGCATTTTAATATTCTCAACGGTTGCCGAATAAATTAGAAAAAACTGAAATTATAGCATGACCCTAGGGTCACGTATTGTATTCCGATTTTGGATGAAAATTTTTTGTTTCCGATTTTGATGATTTTCACAATGTTGATACCTTATGACATAAGGTAAATGCTGTTAAAAAATTTCGGTCGCACTTCAAATAGTTTTCGAGAAAAACGCATTTTTAATATGTGACAAGGAGCGCTTGGTTTTTAGCGAATATCTCGGGAACGGTTTGAGCTATCACAAAAATTTTTGCACCTATAGATACATATTTTAAATGCGCATATTTCATTCATACACACCATGACCCTATGTTGAATATTTTCCGAGATACAGGCGTTTAACTGTTTCAGAGTTGAAAATTTGAAACTGTTTTTGGGGTATATCTCGCGAACGGCAAGAGGTATGTTAAAACTTTTTATACTGGGTTAAAGATCTTTTGATTTAGAATATTTCGCCTGAAAACATCAATATCCTATGATGAATCGTTCAAAAGTTATGAGCGCTTAAAGATTTTATGAGTAAAAAATGCTCAAAAATGGACCAAAAAATTTGTTAGTTTTTTTAATTTTTCACAGACTTCCCGGGCACGTAGAAGCTTCAATTAAACGTCAGGTGAATTGTCTTGTGGGCTAGAATAACGCGAAAAAAACTGCATTTTAATATTCTCAACGGTTGCCGAATAAATTAGAAAAAACTGAAATTATAGCATGACCCTAGGGTCACGTATTGTATTCCGATTTTGGATGAAAATTTTTTGTTTCCGATTTTGATGATTTTCACAATGTTGATACCTTATGACATAAGGTAAATGCTGTTAAAAAATTTCGGTCGCACTTCAAATAGTTTTCGAGAAAAACGCATTTTTAATATGTGACAAGGAGCGCTTGGTTTTTAGCGAATATCTCGGGAACGGTTTGAGCTATCACAAAAATTTTTGCACCTATAGATACATATTTTAAATGCGCATATTTCATTCATACACACCATGACCCTATGTTGAATATTTTCCGAGATACAGGCGTTTAACTGTTTCAGAGTTGAAAATTTGAAACTGTTTTTGGGGTATATCTCGCGAACGGCAAGAGGTATGTTAAAACTTTTTATACTGGGTTAAAGATCTTTTGATTTAGAATATTTCGCCTGAAAACATCAATATCCTATGATGAATCGTTCAAAAGTTATGAGCGCTTAAAGATTTTATGAGTAAAAAATGCTCAAAAATGGACCAAAAAATTTGTTAGTTTTTTTAATTTTTCACAGACTTCCCGGGCACGTAGAAGCTTCAATTAAACGTCAGGTGAATTGTCTTGTGGGCTAGAATAACGCGAAAAAAACTGCATTTTAATATTCTCAACGGTTGCCGAATAAATTAGAAAAAACTGAAATTATAGCATGACCCTAGGGTCACGTATTGTATTCCGATTTTGGATGAAAATTTTTTGTTTCCGATTTTGATGATTTTCACAATGTTGATACCTTATGACATAAGGTAAATGCTGTTAAAAAATTTCGGTCGCACTTCAAATAGTTTTCGAGAAAAACGCATTTTTAATATGTGACAAGGAGCGCTTGGTTTTTAGCGAATATCTCGGGAACGGTTTGAGCTATCACAAAAATTTTTGCACCTATAGATACATATTTTAAATGCGCATATTTCATTCATACACACCATGACCCTATGTTGAATATTTTCCGAGATACAGGCGTTTAACTGTTTCAGAGTTGAAAATTTGAAACTGTTTTTGGGGTATATCTCGCGAACGGCAAGAGGTATGTTAAAACTTTTTATACTGGGTTAAAGATCTTTTGATTTAGAATATTTCGCCTGAAAACATCAATATCCTATGATGAATCGTTCAAAAGTTATGAGCGCTTAAAGATTTTATGAGTAAAAAATGCTCAAAAATGGACCAAAAAATTTGTTAGTTTTTTTAATTTTTCACAGACTTCCCGGGCACGTAGAAGCTTCAATTAAACGTCAGGTGAATTGTCTTGTGGGCTAGAATAACGCGAAAAAAACTGCATTTTAATATTCTCAACGGTTGCCGAATAAATTAGAAAAAACTGAAATTATAGCATGACCCTAGGGTCACGTATTGTATTCCGATTTTGGATGAAAATTTTTTGTTTCCGATTTTGATGATTTTCACAATGTTGATACCTTATGACATAAGGTAAATGCTGTTAAAAAATTTCGGTCGCACTTCAAATAGTTTTCGAGAAAAACGCATTTTTAATATGTGACAAGGAGCGCTTGGTTTTTAGCGAATATCTCGGGAACGGTTTGAGCTATCACAAAAATTTTTGCACCTATAGATACATATTTTAAATGCGCATATTTCATTCATACACACCATGACCCTATGTTGAATATTTTCCGAGATACAGGCGTTTAACTGTTTCAGAGTTGAAAATTTGAAACTGTTTTTGGGGTATATCTCGCGAACGGCAAGAGGTATGTTAAAACTTTTTATACTGGGTTAAAGATCTTTTGATTTAGAATATTTCGCCTGAAAACATCAATATCCTATGATGAATCGTTCAAAAGTTATGAGCGCTTAAAGATTTTATGAGTAAAAAATGCTCAAAAATGGACCAAAAAATTTGTTAGTTTTTTTAATTTTTCACAGACTTCCCGGGCACGTAGAAGCTTCAATTAAACGTCAGGTGAATTGTCTTGTGGGCTAGAATAACGCGAAAAAAACTGCATTTTAATATTCTCAACGGTTGCCGAATAAATTAGAAAAAACTGAAATTATAGCATGACCCTAGGGTCACGTATTGTATTCCGATTTTGGATGAAAATTTTTTGTTTCCGATTTTGATGATTTTCACAATGTTGATACCTTATGACATAAGGTAAATGCTGTTAAAAAATTTCGGTCGCACTTCAAATAGTTTTCGAGAAAAACGCATTTTTAATATGTGACAAGGAGCGCTTGGTTTTTAGCGAATATCTCGGGAACGGTTTGAGCTATCACAAAAATTTTTGCACCTATAGATACATATTTTAAATGCGCATATTTCATTCATACACACCATGACCCTATGTTGAATATTTTCCGAGATACAGGCGTTTAACTGTTTCAGAGTTGAAAATTTGAAACTGTTTTTGGGGTATATCTCGCGAACGGCAAGAGGTATGTTAAAACTTTTTATACTGGGTTAAAGATCTTTTGATTTAGAATATTTCGCCTGAAAACATCAATATCCTATGATGAATCGTTCAAAAGTTATGAGCGCTTAAAGATTTTATGAGTAAAAAATGCTCAAAAATGGACCAAAAAATTTGTTAGTTTTTTTAATTTTTCACAGACTTCCCGGGCACGTAGAAGCTTCAATTAAACGTCAGGTGAATTGTCTTGTGGGCTAGAATAACGCGAAAAAAACTGCATTTTAATATTCTCAACGGTTGCCGAATAAATTAGAAAAAACTGAAATTATAGCATGACCCTAGGGTCACGTATTGTATTCCGATTTTGGATGAAAATTTTTTGTTTCCGATTTTGATGATTTTCACAATGTTGATACCTTATGACATAAGGTAAATGCTGTTAAAAAATTTCGGTCGCACTTCAAATAGTTTTCGAGAAAAACGCATTTTTAATATGTGACAAGGAGCGCTTGGTTTTTAGCGAATATCTCGGGAACGGTTTGAGCTATCACAAAAATTTTTGCACCTATAGATACATATTTTAAATGCGCATATTTCATTCATACACACCATGACCCTATGTTGAATATTTTCCGAGATACAGGCGTTTAACTGTTTCAAAGTTGAAAATTTGAAACTGTTTTTGGGGTATATCTCGCGAACGGCAAGAGGTATGTTAAAACTTTTTATACTGGGTTAAAGATCTTTTGATTTAGAATATTTCGCCTGAAAACATCAATATCCTATGATGAATCGTTCAAAAGTTATGAGCGCTTAAAGATTTTATGAGTAAAAAATGCTCAAAAATGGACCAAAAAATTTGTTAGTTTTTTTAATTTTTCACAGACTTCCCGGGCACGTAGAAGCTTCAATTAAACGTCAGGTGAATTGTCTTGTGGGCTAGAATAACGCGAAAAAAACTGCATTTTAATATTCTCAACGGTTGCCGAATAAATTAGAAAAAACTGAAATTATAGCATGACCCTAGGGTCACGTATTGTATTCCGATTTTGGATGAAAATTTTTTGTTTCCGATTTTGATGATTTTCACAATGTTGATACCTTATGACATAAGGTAAATGCTGTTAAAAAATTTCGGTCGCACTTCAAATAGTTTTCGAGAAAAACGCATTTTTAATATGTGACAAGGAGCGCTTGGTTTTTAGCGAATATCTCGGGAACGGTTTGAGCTATCACAAAAATTTTTGCACCTATAGATACATATTTTTAATGCGCATATTTCATTCATACCCTATGTTGAATATTTTCCGAGATACAGGCGTTTAACTGTTTCAAGTTGAAAATTTGAAACTGTTTTTGGGGTATATCTCGCGAACGGCAAGAGGTATGTTAAAACTTTTTATACTGGGTTAAAGATCTTTTGATTTAGAATATTTCGCCTGAAAACATCAATATCCTATGATGAATCGTTCAAAAGTTATGAGCGCTTAAAGATTTTATGAGTAAAAAATGCTCAAAAATGGACCAAAAAATTTGTTAGTTTTTTTAATTTTTCACAGACTTCCCGGGCACGTAGAAGCTTCAATTAAACGTCAGGTGAATTGTCTTGTGGGCTAGAATAACGCGAAAAAAACTGCATTTTAATATTCTCAACGGTTGCCGAATAAATTAGAAAAAACTGAAATTATAGCATGACCCTAGTCACGTATTGTATTCCGATTTTGGATGAAAATTTTTTGTTTCCGATTTTGATGATTTTCACAATGTTGATACCTTATGACATAAGGTAAATGCTGTTAAAAAATTTCGGTCGCACTTCAAATAGTTTTCGAGAAAAACGCATTTTTAATATGTGACAAGGAGCGCTTGGTTTTTAGCGAATATCTCGGGAACGGTTTGAGCTATCACAAAAATTTTTGCACCTATAGATACATATTTTAAATGCGCATATTTCATTCATACACACCATGACCCTATGTTGAATATTTTCCGAGATACAGGCGTTTAACTGTTTCAAAGTTGAAAATTTGAAACTGTTTTTGGGGTATATCTCGCGAACGGCAAGAGGTATGTTAAAACTTTTTATACTGGGTTAAAGATCTTTTGATTTAGAATATTTCGCCTGAAAACATCAATATCCTATGATGAATCGTTCAAAAGTTATGAGCGCTTAAAGATTTCATGAGTAAAAAATGCTCAAAAATGGACCAAAAAATTTGTTAGTTTTTTTTAACTTTTCACAGACTTCCCGGGCACGTAGAAGCTTCAATTAAACGTCAGGTGAATTGTCTTGTGGGCTAGAATAATGCGAAAAAAACTGCATTTTAATATTCTCAACGGTTGCCGAATAAATTAGAAAAAACTGAATCTATAGCATGATGCTAGGGTCACGTATTGTATTCCGATTTTGGATGAAAATTTTTTGTTTCCGATTTTGATGATTTTCACAATGTTGATACCTCATGACATAAGGTAAATGCTGTTAAAAAATTTCGGTCGCACTTCAAATAGTTTTCGAGAAAAACGCATTTTTAATATGTGACAAGGAGCGCTTGGTTTTTAGCGAATATCTCGGGAACGGTTTGAGCTATCACAAAAATTTTTGCACCTATAGATATATATTTTAAATGCGCATATTTCATTCATACACACCATGTAACTATATAGTTTGAAATAAAATAAGATGAGATTTAAAAGTTGTAAGAATGTATGTAATATCATTAAAATATTTTGAATTAAAATATGATAAAATAAAATGCAAAAATTAAACTAATTATTTTTTTTTATTTTAGGCAGACGAATTCTTGGATACAGCTGGATGCAAATAAGATAACATAAGATAAGGTAAGATATCTTTTTTTTTCTTTATGATAAAAGTAGTATAAGTTACGCCCAACTACATTAGATATTCGCCAAAAAAAATTCGTCAAGATTGGTCCAGACGTTTCGCAAATTTTGAAAAACGGAGTAACAAAAATTTTGATACTTTTTTAGTCGTTATTTCGTTTGCGTATTCAAATGCGAATATTAAAAAAACATCTATTTCAATTATACTTGTAGATACTAACCGTTGGATATAAATGTTCCGAATACATCAGCAAATACAGCACAGACAAGGCATGTACCACAAGTCTTGTTATAGACAAAAACAACATAGCATTTTCCTCACTTGATATTAGAAATTGAACCACTAGATAAGCATTTAGCACCAAACATATTATCAAAACCGTCATTTGTAACAGCAACAACGGATTTAAGGCTTCATTTAAGATTTTCAAGGACTTCAGTAGGCCTCCATAAAATTTTCTCATTTTGCAAATAATTTTTATCAACATTTTTGGGTCTTGGATAAATAATTGCGGATTCAGTTTTGATGGAGTCACATTGATCACAGAAGTCGAACGTGGTAAAGGACTTGTTATTCTTGCATTTAGTAATTTTATGGTACTTGTTAAGTTGGTTTTGAAGTTTGAATGTGGTTTATGGGATGTTTCATTAGCTTTCACTAGCACTAGCACTTCACTAAATTGGCTATAACTAATATACTTTGACGAGCTGTTTGATTCAATCTGGTTATTTAAGACAGGAGCTTCTAAAACATCTTCATTTATAGATCCTATATCAGAATCTATTATCGATATGGAAGTAATTCTTTCTTTAAGCCTTTTCTGACTACATTTTCTAAATGTTCCTAATTTTGCATTGGACGTTTCTCTTAAGCCAATTTTTTTCCTATAGTTTTATGTGATAAACCGATTCGATTCCCAGGTTTTGGTAATTTGTTGGATGTTCTACTTTCCAAGTTATAATCGACTATAAAAGCATTGCTATTTGTGTGCTTTGAATATTTATGGTTTTGTTCAATAACAGTCGCTGGTTGGCATTTACTATTAGCTATCAGTTTTTCCTCAGATTTTAAACTTTTTTCCTCCATGGCATCTTTCTTAAAAATAATTAATTTAGCTTCCATGCCAGCTTGCAGTTCTTCATAAATCCTTTCCATCATAGATGTTAGCAATAGGCTGTTTTGCGAAAATGCAAAACAGAATACTATGACGACGATGTCGCTCAACATTGAAATCATTCCACGTGTAAAATATACGCACCATTTCATTATTGATGGTGGAGGTCGAAGGTACCATAAATACTGGAAATATTGTGAAATATAGTTATTAACTAGTTGATACAATATTGATGTATTCCTAATAAAAATATAAACTAATGAAGGTACTATCCAATATCTGCGACTTGGAAAAAAAAATGCATTGATTGTTTGACACATATCACACCAGGGAAACAGCCACTTTCATCATTTAAATAGATCATTGAAATAGAGACCGAAAAAGGTTTTTGTTATTTGTAGATTAACTCTAAGACAAATAATTTTCATTGAGAAAGTATGAAAATGAATAAGCGAGATTTGTCTGTGAACGTTCTAGATAGTCTACATAGTTCTGATTAATTCTCTAGATTATCTGAAACTATTCTAGATAGTTTGAAAATGTTATAGTTATAGTCAAAAAATGTATTTGTATGTAAGTGTTCTAGATTGTCTGAAAATATTCTGGATAGTCCAAAAATATTGTAGGTAGCCCGATACTGTTCTAGGTATTCGATAAATGTACTAATTAATCCGAAAATGTTCTAAACAGTCAGAAAATATTTTAGGTATTCCAAAAGTTTTGGAAAGTCGTCCGTAAACGTCCCGAGTCGTCTGTAAACGTCTCAACTCGTCTGTAAACGTCTCAACTCGTCTGTAAACGTCTCAACTCGTCCGCAAACGTCCCGAGTCGTCCGCAAACGCCTCAAGTCGTCTGTAATCATCCCGAGTCGTCTTTAATCGTCCCGAGTCGTCCGCAATCGTCCCTAGTCGTCTGCAATCGGCCCGAGTCGTCTGCAATCGTCCCTAGTCGTCTGCAATCGTCCCGAGTCGTCTGTAAACTTAGCGAGTCGTCTGTAAACTTAGCGAGTCGTCTGTAAACTTAGCGAGTCGTTTGTAAATTCAGCAAGTCGTCTTTAAACTTATCGAGTCGTCTGTAATCGTCCCGAATCGTCTGTAAACTTAGCAAGTCGTCTGTAAACTTAGAAAACTTAGCAAGTCGTCCGTAAACTTAGCAAGTCGTCCGTAAACTTAGCAAATCGTCCATAAATTTAGCAAGTCGTCCGTAAATTTAGCAAGTCGTTTGTAAACTAAGCAAGTCGTCTGTAAACTAAGCAAGTCGTCTGTAAACTAAGCAAGTCGTCTGTAAACTAAGCAAGTCGTCTGTAAATTTAGCAAGTCGTCTGTAAATTTAGAAAGTCGTCCGCAAAATTAGCAAGTCGCCTGTAAACCTAGCAAGTCGCCTGTAAACCTAGCAAGTCGTCCTCAAACTTAGCAAGTCGTCCTCAAACTTAGCAAGTCGTCCTCAAACTTTGCAAGTCGTCCTCAAACTTTGCAAGTCGTCCTCAAACTTTGCAAGTCGTCCTCAAACTTTGCAAGTCGTCCTCAAACTTAGCAAGTCGTCTGTAAATTCAGCAAGTCGTCTGTAAATTCAGTAAGTCATCTGTAAATTCAGTAAGTCGTCTGTAAATTCAGCAAGTCGTCTGTAAATTCAGCAATTTGTCTGTAAATTCAGCAAGTCGTCTGTAAATTCAGCAAGTCGTCTGTAAATTCAGCAAGTCGTCTGTAAATTCAGCAAGTCGTCTGTAAATTCAGCAAGTCGTCTGTAAATTCAGCAAGTCGTCTGTAAATTCAGCAAGTCGTCTGTAAATTCAGCAAGTCGTCTGTAAATTCAGCAAGTCGTCTGTAAATTCAGCAAGTCGTCTGTAAATTCAGCAAGTCGTCTGTAAATTCAGCAAGTCGTCTGTAAATTCAGCAAGTCGTCTGTAAATTCAGCAAGTCGTCTGTAAATTCAGCAAGTCGTCTGTAAATTCAGCAATTTGTCTGTAAATTCAGCAAGTCGTCTGTAAATTCAGCAAGTCGTCTGTAAATTCAGCAAGTCGTCTGTAAATTCAGCAAGTCGTCTGTAAATTCAGCAAGTCGTCTGTAAATTCAGCAAGTCGTCTGTAAATTCAGCAAGTCGTCTGTAAATTCAGCAAGTCGTCTGTAAATTCAGCAAGTCGTCTGTAAATTCAGCAAGTCGTCTGTAAATTCAGCAAGTCGTCTGTAAATTCAGCAAGTCGTCTGTAAATTCAGCAAGTTGTCTGTAAATTCAGCAAGTCGTCTGTAAATTCAGCAAGTCGTCTGTAAATTCAGCAAGTCGTCTGTAAATTCAGCAAGTCGTCTGTAAATTCAGCAAGTCGTCTGTAAATTCAGCAAGTCGTCTGTAAATTCAGCAAGTCGTATGTAAACTAAGCAAGTTGTCCGAAAATTATAAATTTACCATGAACAAAATCTTAAATTGATGCAGTTTTTTTTTTTCAAAAATTTTGAAGAAAGAAAACTTAAACATTCCATATCTTATTTTAGTTCGCAAATATTATAAATTCAGATATCGCACAACTCAAAAATGTAAAACATGCCATCGAACTGTGAATTGTTATTAAAGCAATGTTTATAAAGATAAGTCCTAAAGCAACAATACGAGTTAACTAACAACAAATTTCTATCTATTGTTTTGCTTATTGTTTTCATTTCCACAATAAAATTTCACGGCTTATAATCTTTTTAATTAACAATCTTTGTTTGATAAATAAGACAACTCGTTCTCATATCTCTTTATATATCGATAATTAACCAAATTGAAAACATTCAAAAAATTCAAAATATTTTACAAAAACGAACTCACCTGGATAATATATCCTGCTTGAATAAACATTATTGCAAAAACAACTAATATATGCCAATACGATCTTTTCTTGATAGTTTTCAAGTCCTCGGCACGAAATAATGAATTAAAAAAAATCTGCGATGAATTTATACAAACAAAATTGGCTTCGAAAATTGTACATTTTTTTCATATCATCATGTAAATTCATAATATTTTTGTTAGTATAAATTAGCGTAATGCCTAATTTCTCTACAGGGATGGAAAATTATCTATTTATTAAAATTTTGGTACCGAAAATACATTTTTGAAAAAGTAAAAATATCTGGTTTCACGAAAAAATCAAATTTGAATAATTGTTAGTCATAAGCCAACTAAGTGAAGTTTTAAGAAACGCCAAAGATTTTAATTTAATTTAATTGCACTAATGCAACCATCTATTAATTCCTTAGGGGGTACGACTTAAGTAACCATACTTTTTAAAGCAACTGGAATAATTATAATCGACTTTATTTTTATGATAAATCATATGAGTAATAGGTATTTGTTAGTCATACTTACTAATGTTTAATTTATTAATATAAATTGAGGTTATTGTTGTTTGTACCTACTCAAAATTTAATTCAAAATTAAAATTACCTGTCGGTTTACCTGGCAACATCTGTCGATACAGGTATAGTTTTAGGTATTCATTATAAAATAACAAATGGAATTTTTACAATTGTAACTCGAACATTTTTAATGTTAAATTTATTTGTTAAAGGGTAAGGTTAAATATCAATTGTTATATAGTTTACGTACCAGTCCATATTCATTCTTCTCATTGGCAGTTTCTTTAATAGTTTTATAGAACAGCAGAATTTTTGTAGTTTTAAATAATCCAAAAATTACAAATACAGCACCTGATATTAAATTTAAAGTATCAATTATGTAGAACACCATCAGGACACGACTAGCTTCGCTTCCATTTGAAATATCCTAAATATTTAAAAAAAGTTATTTTTTATAAGAAACAATTGTTTTAAAATTTCACATAACCTTAAATTAGAACAAAACTAATTATTTTCTTTGTATTGTGTTTAGTAATCATACTATTAGAGACCAATAATTATCATTTTTAATTTAATATATTGTCAAAATTTCTAGTATCCATTTAAATAGGTTTAATAATTGTTTAATAAAAGTTGATAACCTTAGGCACTATGTACATATGTAAGTTTACTTTGAACGACAATAAACAAATAAATTTAATGAGTTAGAGTTTTTTTTGATGGCTATTATTGTAATTTATGACATAAATTTTCGAACTAAGAACTTCATTTTTTCCTCTTATCGCCAGAATTGTACTCTCCAAAATGTTGAGGACATAAATTTGAACTATACAAGTAAACTTTAAAAACTAAAAATCTTGGAACTCAAAAAAATAAAACAAAATGTACTAATTAAATTCTCCATAATATTTCTGATAATTTGATGTGCATATGTATAATGTTTGTTTTTCACCACTTAATAGAATTTTTTTCAACTTTTTTTTTATTATTATCTCCAAAACTGCTGGACTTGTTTTTCCAAGAATTTAACCATTTCTTTATTTTGTTAAAACAAGAGGTGTTTTTTGAATAATTTAAATCAGTTCTCTCACAAACAGAATTGCAACTTTCGCTCTGTATGTCCCGAAGGGGTGGACCTGCCTTTGCCAAAAACTAATCAACATATCTCTCCATCAGTAGGAATTGAATGTTTTTTGAATAATTCAAATTGGTTGAGCGACTGTACCGAAAACGTCGACAAAAAATTGTATCTATAAATGAATACACACTACTCCTAATTTTTACGATCAGTTTTACAAGTTTCAATAGCGCAAATCTTTCTTTCAAGCCATTTTTCATAGGCCTATAATATTTGAAGGGAATCGTTTTGACTATAAACGCCATCACCACTAGAAGACTGGATTGCACCCATATATTGGAAGTAGAGAGTTTTCTGCACATGATCGAAGATATCATAAAAGTACTGAAAAAACTAGGATGAAAAAAATGCATGTGGTGGACAACTTCAAAAAAAAAGATTAGGAAAAGGAGTTGACAGTGGAAGCATAAAATATAGAAGCATAAAAGCAGAAGTTTGAAAAGTGGAAAAGTGAACTATAATCAGGAAAGGAGAAATATCTTTAGGCAGAGCACCAATAATAATTTATTTATTTATTTATTTATTTATTCGCAGCTTAAGGCAATAATACTAGACAAAATTATAAACTAAAGGTAATATGAGAAAATTTGAGTATTAGGAGTTCATAGACAGCTTTGTATATGTACATAACACTTAATATAAACTACAAATATAGCATTAAATATTAGAACTTTCTTAACAAAATATTGTATTGCTGAATCTTTACAGAAAGATTGCAAAAAAAAAGGAAAATGGATCGGTTATATATCGGAAAATGTGCTTTTTGCACATCATCGAGGATAAAATAAAAAAACTGATGAATCTAAGATGAAACTAGTTGGTTTGATATTTAGCCTTGAGGCAAATTACATGAACTTCCCGATATGTGTAAATAATCGACTTGATCAAAAAAATGTGTAAATAATATACTTCATCAATCCTACTTTAAAAAAAAACGATAATAATTTTAGCAAAGTTTGACGAATTTTTAAAATTAAACTACTTGTTGTATAAGGCCGTAATATTACAGTAAGTTCTATAAGACCATAATGTATATCGCCAAAAAAAGTTCCATGAAAAACGGCTTAAATTTTTTTTAACAGTTAATTACAAGGAAACGGCTCGGTAGATTTTCACCTAAAATTAATCTGTACCATTCCCATCTAATATCTTTCGAACAGTTTTTGATTTTTCAAAATCGGTTCGGTAGGATGAGCTTAAATGTGGACGAAAAGTTCAACACTTTTTTTCAAATTACAAAGAAACGGCTTGGCAGATCGTTTCACAAAACTGACAAACGATAGTCCTCACCGAAATACATCAAATGGCTTTTAAATTTCTAAAATCGGTTCAGGCGTTTTTGAGAAAACGTCGATCAAAAGTCTAATTTTGACAAATGCCAAACAGACCATACTGATTTTTGCAAACTTTGACGAATTTTTAAAGCTGAACCAGTTGTCGTAGGGCCGTAATATTTTAGTATGACCTAGAAAACTATGGTATCTATCGTCAAAAAAATAATCATAAAAATCGTCGAAAATTTTTTTTTAAAAACTTTATTACAAGAAAACGGCCCGGCCGATCTTTACCAAAAATTAATCAGCACGATTCCCAACCAATATCTATCGAACGGTTTTTGAATTTTCAGAATCGATTCAGAATTGCGGGCTAAAACGTGGACGAAAAATTTTTCACTTTTCTGCAATTTACAAAGAAACGGCCCGGCCGATCGCCGCACAAAACTCAGAGACGATAGTCCTCATCGAGATACATCAAATGGTCTTTAAAATTTTGAAATCGGTCCAGCCGTTTTGGAGAAAACGTCGATTTACGGCAAAAAATCTGTTCACACACACACACACACACACATACACACACACACACACACACACACACACATACTTTTTCCAAATTTGGTCTCATTCGATTCAGAATGGCTTGAAACGTCGAGAAAACATAAAATTAGCGATTCGGATTTTTTGATGAAAACATAAACTTCTCCTTCGGGAAGTTAAAAAATGCATTTGATAATCAACTTCAGCAAAAAGTTTAAATATACATCAAAAAGCGAGTCACATGACTTGGTAGTTGGTAGCATACAAGCAAAAGTTTGGGAAGTAAAAAGTGAGCTATCAACTTAATACTAATGATATACATATTTCAACCAAATTTCTTACCAAAAGATTGCACAGAAATGCAAAAGTCAACACCATCGCTATGAAAAATGATGCAAAAATCGATACAAAGCACACTTGAAAATTTACAGGACATTTGATTTTGATACATGAAAATCCAAAAGCTTTTTCTAGCCAGATAACGGCTCTCATTGTGCAGCAAAAATCATCACAAAACATTTTAGAAAAAATAATAAATTAATATGTTAACTACAAAATTTCCTCAAAAACGTGATTAATGTAATTAGCATTTTCATGAGCAACGACAGAAATTAACATCTATTTTTGTTTAAAGAACAATGTTGTCACTTTTATTTATTATTAATATTTTTAATTTAACAATGGCACGTGCTTGTAATTATCGTACATTGATGTGTGACAATTTCTAATTTCTAAAATGAATTAATAGCCACAATAAAGGGTTGTTGAAGCTTTCATAAACGTTTGTAAATTTTAATTACTAAATGGATTCGATGTATGTAACTGATATGATGAACTAGAAGTATGTATCTGGAACATTGATAGTCAAAGTCACATAATTTAATATCGTGGGAAATTTATTATTATATGCACATGTTATAGAATTATAAACGAGAATAGATCGAATAGTAATAGATATTTCTGAATTTTTATTATGCGGTGTAATAAACCATAAATTTCTTTTTTTGTAGTTATATATAATATATATTTTTATCTTATTCAAAGATACTTTTTTTATATTTACTGATTTTACAAAATAGAGTATAAAGAATTAACTAGTGGTGCATGGCATCGTGTCTTAAGGCAAAGTGCTGAAACTTCCCGTACTAAATTTTTTTTTTAAAGATTAACATTTTTCAAAAAAATTTACTTTGAAAAAATTAAATATTTGACAAAAATTTACTTCTTGCCGAAAAAAGACTTTTTGAAATATAGTATTTTCTTTAGTTTGAAATATTTTGAAAATTCAGAATTTTTTTTAAAGCAATCTGCAAAGAGACAAAATATAGAAGCGCGTGAGCGCCGCACCGCCGTCTAACGAACAAACGAGGTTAGGGAACCCATGTAAATGTATATAAAATTTATACGTATTATTAAAAATCTCCATAAAATATCTGATAACTTGATATGTCTATGTCTAATGATAATTTTTGAACGCCAAATAGCGATTTTTGTCACATTTTTATTGGATCTCCTAAACCGCAAGATCTACCTTCCCAAAAAATATATTCGTCATTTTGCTAATAGAAATAAAATGTTTTTTGAATCATTCAAATCGGACGCTCCGTTTTCTCAAAAACTGATTTGTCGTTTTTAGCACTTTTTACCACGTACCTTCATAACGACTAGACTTGCCTTTGCCAAAAACTAATCAGCATGTCCTTTTATCAATAGGAATGGAATGTTTTTTAAATTATCAAAATCGGTTGGTCCGTGTGTCCGAAATCGTGTATTTAGTACGATTTTGCATGAAAACTGTTACATAACATAGCCTTGCCATAACTTATTTTTTAACTTGTGTTTATGTAATTTTGATACTTCAAGAATCTTATGAAATGCATATGTCTAATGATAATTTTTGACCGCCAATTGGCGCCTGTTGTTACTTTTTCATTGGATCTCCTAAACCGCTGGAACTACCTTCCTAAAAAATCTGTTTGTCAGTTTCTTAAGTTTAGAATATTGTTTAAAGAGATTAAAATTTCTGATAGTCTACTTATGATTAGTAAGATTCTTTATATACTTGTACTTAAAAATTTCTTGAAAATTTGTTCTAGCAAATTTATTTATCTATATATAAATAAAATAGTTATCTACATGTATTTGTTTTACATAGAAATAAATTTCCTAATTTTTAAATTTTATTTCTATTTGTTGTTCAGCTGTTTATTATTAAATTAGAGATACTTGTTATTTGCAAACGCCTCACAAATATTTGTTTTTAAAACTAAATATGAAATATATTTATATCAATTTATATTAACTGAAAAAACTATTTAATGTAACTTGCTATTGAAAAAATCGAATTATTAAAGCAAAAAAAAATGTAACTAGTAGAAAGTGGCATTTTACTCTAAGGCAGGTTGCAAAAACTTTCCAATACATTATATGTAAGAATTGACTTAATCAATTGAAATTGGGATTTCGATATTTCTAGATAAAATGTTCCACTGCGAAATCAACTCAATTAAATTATGATTAATAATTATTAATAGAAAAATCATGCATCAGAATGCTCATGTACAAAGCTAATTCTATTTGACTCTGAAAAAAAATTAGATTATCTTTTACCTAATAACAGAATTTTCAATCTTCAAAGTGATAATCATGTTATAAAAATTATTTTTATTGACTCTAATTATGAAAATATTTTCCATGTTCTTCACTGAACTATTTTAAGGAAATTATCAATGCTTTCTAATCGCAGTGCGTTTAATTTCATCAATTATGAAATATGTGTACATCAGCATAATATACATAGTTAGAATTTTTATATCTAGTTTTTATAGTAATAATACAGTTAATTAAGATATACATGTAAAGTAATCAGTTAAGTGGTCCATTATTACAATATAATGACGATGTGTATTATACATAACCGGTGACTAAATTTGGAGTATGTGTGTAATTTGAAGGATTATTGTCGAAACTTTAAATATTATTTTAGAAAAGTATAACAAGCCAAACCAAATAAAGAAAAACACTATTTTGTCTAGTAAAAATCACTAAAAACCCGAAAATAAGCCTAATCAAAAGTACTATTTTTTTCGTGTTTTATTATTTGTTTGGCTTGGATTCAGCTGTAACTCGTAGAATTTATTCATTATAATTTATGAAGTTACAAATATAATGAAAAAATTAAATTCTCATTTATTTAAAATTCAATAATAAGAATTGCGATTAAGATAGAAAAATAACTGTTAATTAATTTGAAAATAAGGGTCTATTCACTAAAATCGTTTCAAAGCGATTTCTAATCGATATTAAGGAGCACAACTAGTGTAACCGCCTAGAAAAAGGTGATTTTTGGGAATTTATATAAAAAAAACTTTATCAATCATTTCAAAATTTTAATATATTTATACATGTTTTAGGAATACATAGTAAAATTTTTGAAAAAAAAAAAATTAAATATTTTTTAAGTTATCGTCGATCTCCAACGGCGCGGAAAAAAGGCCCTTCACTGCTGCAGTGATTCAGGCCTTCTACGTAGATGAAATGGAAAAAAAAAATCTCATAAAACTAGATAATATTGTCTGTAAAATAAACTACGATAAAAAAATCAAAAATTGACAAAATGGCGGCGTTTTGAAAAAAAGTCGAATTTTACCCAAAATTTTGGTCGTTATTGGACTGCCAAAAATCGATTTTTGATCCGATAAAAAAATCGATAGTTTACTTCACGGAAAACTATATAAAGAACATGTAAAAAAAATTTGATAGTGATCGGATAATTTGTTTTTGAGTAATCGCTGCAGCAAATTCGGAAAATGCTGTTTCGAGAAAAACGCGTTTAAAGAAATTATCGTTGTACTATATATTATATATATACTTTAAATGGCTGTAACTCAAAAACTATTTAAGATATCGATTTAAAATTTTGATACGTTATTTTTAAAGTTATAACCTATCGAAATATGGAAAATTGAAAATTCGATTTTTTGAAAATTTCACACTAGTTGTGCCCCTTAATTAAACAAACTTGTAGTATATAAAATTGTTCTTATTCAATGAATTTAATACATTTCATTCGAATCTTGTAAATGAATCATTTTTATTTCAATTGCTATTTTCCTTTATTTTTTGTATTAGCTTTTTTAAAAAAAACTTCCTACAATATTTGATATACGATTTATTTCTTGGTCTTCTAATGTTTTTAGAGATATTTAATTTTCTTTTAATAATAACTAATAGGTATTTTTAGGAAAAACAACTATCAACGTTAGTAACTAGATAAAATATAAATAATTAATTACTTTCAACGTAAATTTATAATATATATATATATATATATATATATATATATATATATATATTATAATATATATATATATATATATATATATATATATATATATATATAGATTATGGCGGTCCTTAAAATGGTCATTTTCGAATTTCCTTGCTCCCAGGGGCTCAAATGGTTCCAAATACAGTAGAACTCCAATTACCCGAATTAATGGGGACCGGGACCCATTCGGATAATCAAATATTCGGATAATCGGAGTTTGTTTTTAAAATTGCCAATGGAGAGAAAAAAAGTTACGTTTTGATATTGCACTATTTTTTATTGAATTAAATGAAAGAAACTTGACATTTTCACATGTTTTAAATATAAATAAAATGTACTTATGTACAAGTTTAGAAATAAAAATCATTGTTTTGTAAACATCTCCGTCAAATCAAAACAAACAATGTGCTGACACTGGCTTTGCTGGTGGAAGAATAATAGCGCACTTAGACTTTTTTGGACAATTTTTTTTCTGAAAGTGATTCGGATAATCGGCGATTCGGATGGTCGGAGTTCGGATAATTGGAGTTCGGATGATTCGGATGAATTCTCTGAAAGTTTTAGCTATTAATATTAACGTTTAGATAAAGCGCAATTCAATCAAAGTTTTGTATGGAAATAGCATGGAAAAATTTTCAAAGATTTTAAAAATGTTTTTTAGATGTAATTTAGCGAACAAATGAATGAATAAAACTCACTCATTTGTCGCTAAGTTATACCTAAAACATTTTTTTTAAATTTTCAAAATTTTTTCCATGCTCTTTCCATACAAACTTTGATTGAATTGCGCTCTATCTAAATGTTAATATTAAGAGCTAAAACTTTCAGAGAATTGTTTTTTATCAATTTGGAACCATTTGAGCCCCTGGGAGCAAGAAAATTCGAAAATGACCCTTTTAAGGACCACCCTAATATATATATATATATATATATATACATATATATATATATATATATATATATATATATATGCTATTACATTTTTTGGTAAAATATTTATTACTAAATCCTACATCAAATTAGTTACAAGTTATTTCGCTTATATTATATGTATATACATTTTTTATTCTAAATTAAATAAATAAAAACTTAAATTTTTCAATCATTGATAAAATAGTTAGTCGAATTATTACTTGCTATATCTTTCCATATAACTCGAAATTGTAGAGCTACCAGAACGTATGTTATAATAGCGCTTAATATCTGAAAATATAGTATTTAGCACAGAAATTATTTCAAAATTAATAATATAAATTTTAATATGTATGTCTTACCGATCCTAATATTCCAATTGTTAGATTGAAAACCCCTGAAGCGGAAAACATTGGAGGATTGACGTGAAGTCTTTTGAAAAATAACTCTATCTGGAATAAAAGAAAAAGTCTCAATTAAACTTATAATTTTTAAAAGGCCTTCTACCTTCTAAATTTACAATTTCTAAATGGCATTCTGGACTAGGATACGTGCAAATTATAAAAACATAAAGACACAAAACTGAATTTTGTGTCTCATTATTTTAGCATATAACTTGATTTCTGACAAATGGTATGAAGTTATTCAGTTACGATTTTGGCTTAATTCAGTTACACATATCAAATAAAATTTTGAACTTTTTTTTTATTTAATTAATAACTGTTATATCAACGTGAAATTTGGTTCTAAACTTATTGCTAACTTATTTCACTTCAGGATCTGATATACTTAATATATTGCTACTCTGATAATAGTTTTCTATAACATATATTTGTAAGATGAAAGTAAACTGGACATCCGCAAGGAACATATGAGAATGACTTTATAATATATATTTTTGTAAACAAACATTTTATTTATTACAAATTAATTCACTTCCACATATTATTAACTTCCCGTAGGGCAAGTTATAGTAATCGCAAAAAAATCGAAAATGAAAATTTTTATATATCTTTACGTTTCAAGACCTTCTGAACATTTTGGCATACCTAAGAAAAAATGGATGTATTTGTGTGCGTATGTGCGCGTATGTGTGTGTGCGGATACAAATTTTCGTCGACGATTTCGGGAACACGGATCAACCGATTTGAATTATTCAAAGAACATTCAATTCGTATTGATAGGGAGACGTGCTGATTAGTTTTTGGTGAAGGCAGGTCTAGCCGTTCCGAAGAAACGGGGCAAAAAGTGCCAAAAATGGTAACTCAGTTTTTTAGAGAACGGAGCGTCCGATTTGAATAATTCAAAAAACATTTTACTTGTATTAACAAGATGAA
>NW_020538887.1:0-30344 GCF_003426905.1 Ctenocephalides felis
ACAATTTCGAGTTATATGGAAAGATATAGCAAGTAGTAATTCGACTAACTATTTTATCAATGATTGAAGAGCTTAAGATTTTATTTAATTAGAATAAAATATTAATCATATAATATAAGCGAAATAAGTTGTATAACTTGATGTAATCATTTAGTAATAAACATTTTACAGAAAATGTAATAGCAAATATATATCAAAAGCAAAAAAGGAGAATATCTCATATAAATTCTGACATTTGTGTTCAATATTCAAATTTACGTTAAATTGACCAATTATTTATATTTATCTAGTTGCTAACGTTCATTAAATAATGAAAATTAAATACCTCTAAAAACATGAGGAAGACCAAGGGTGTTTTATTGTTTTAGCCCACGAAATAAATCGAATTCCAAATATTAAATATAAAGTTTTTTTTTTACAAAAATCTACTAAATACCAAAAATAAGGAAATAGCAATTAAAATAAAAATGATTCATTTACGAAATTCGAATGAAATAAATGTTAATATATTAATTAATTGAATAAGAACAATTAGATATAAGTTTGATCAACTAATATGAATTAGAAAACGATTTGAAATGATTTTAGTGAATAGTATATTCTTAGTTTAGAAATGAACAGTTATTTATTTTATCTAATCTCTAATTCTTATTATTGAATTTTAAATAAATGAGAATTTAATTTTTTTCAGCATATTTGTCACTTCATAAATTATAATGAATAAATATTCTACTAATTACAGCTGAATCCAAAAAAAAAAGAAATATAAAAACTAAAAATGAAAAAATTAAAAAAAATAAAAAATAAAATAAAAAAAATTCAAACCCAAACAAATAATAAAACAAGAAAAAATAGTACTTTTGATCAGGCTTATTTCTGGTTTTGTTTTGTTAGTTTCTGGTTAGTGATTTTTACTAGAAAAAATAGTGAATATTTTTTTTCAATTTAAATATTAATTTGGGTTGGTTGTTATACTTTTCTAAAATAATATCTGAAGTTTTTTTCGACACTAATCCAAATTCAAATTACATGCATACTCCAAATTTAGTCACCGGTTATGTATAATACACATCGTCATTATATCGTAATAATGGACCACTTAACAAATTACTTTACATGTATCATCAATTAATTAGAGTTAATTAACTGTATTATTACTATAAAAACTAGATATAAAAATTCTAGCTATGTATATTATACTGATGTACACATATTTCATAATGATGAAATTAAACGCACTGCGATTAGAAAGAATTGATAATTTCCTTAAAATAGCTCTTTCATATGTTCAGTGAAGAACATGGAAAATATTTTCATAATTAGAGTCAATAAAAATAATTTTTATAACATGATTATCACTTTGAAGATTGAAAATTCTGTTAGAACATATTCTCTGTTATTAGGTAAAAGATAATCTAATTTTTTTCAGAGTCAATTAAAATTAGCTGTGTACTTGAGCATTCTGATGCATGATTTTTCTATGAATAATTATAATCATAATTTAATTGAGTTGATTTCGCAGTGGAACATTTTATCTAGAAATATCGAAATCCCAATTTCAATTGATTAAGTCAATTCTTACATATATTGGAAAGTTTTTGCAACCTGCCTTAGAGTAAAATGCCACTTTCAACTAGTTACATTTTTTTGCGCTTTAATAATTCGATTTTTTTCATAGCAAGTTACATTAAATAGTTTTTTCAGGTAATATAAATTGATATAAATATATTTCATATTTAGTTTTAAAAACAAATATTTGTGAGGAGTTTGCAAATAACAAGTATCTCTAATTTAATAATAAACAGATAAACAACAAATAGAAATAAAATTTAAAATTAGGAAATTTTCTATGTAAAACAAATATATGTAGATAACTATTTTATTTATATATAGATAAATTAATTTGCTAAAACAAATTTCAAGAAATTTCTAAGTACAAGAATATGAAGCATCTTACTAATCATAAGTAGACTATCAGAAATTTTAATCTCTTTAAACAATATTCTAAACTTTAGAAACTGACAAACAGATTTTTTAGGAAGGTAGTTCCAGCGGTTTAGGAGATCCATAAAAAAGTAACAAAAAGCGCCAATTAGCGGTCAAAAATTATCATTAGACATATGCATTTCATAAGATTCTTAAAATATCAAAATTACATAAACACAAGCTAAAAAATAAGTTATGGCAAGGCTATGTTATGTGACAGTTTTCATGCAAAATCGTACTAAATACACGATTTCGGACACACGGACCAACCGATTTTGATAATTTAAAAAACATTCCATTCCTATTAATAAAGAGACACGCTGATTAGTTTTTGGCAAAGGCAAGTCTAGTCGTTTTGAAGGTACGTGGTAAAAAGTGCTAAAAACGGCAAATCAGTTTTTGAGAAAACGGAGCGTCCGATTTGAATGATTCAAAACATTTTATTTCTATTACCAAAATGACGAATATATTTTTGGGAAGGTAGATCTTGCGGTTTAGGAGATCCAATAAAAATGTGACAAAAATCGCCATTTGGCGTTCAAAAATTATCATTAGACATAGACATATCAAATTATCAGATATTTTATGGAGATTTTTAATAATACGTATAAATTTATATACATTTACATGGGTTTCCTAACCTCGTTTGTTCGTTAGACGGCGGTGCGGCGCTCACGCGCTTCTATATTTTGTCTCTTTGCAGTTAAACCAGTACGATTGCTTTAAAAAAAATTCTGAATTTTCAAAACATTTCAAACTAAAGAAAATACTATATTTCAAAAAGTCTTTTTTCGGCAAGAAGTAAATTTTTGTCAAATATTTAATTTTTTCAAAGTAAATTTTTTTGAAAAATGTTAATCTTTGAAATAAAAATTAGTACGGGAAGTTTCAGCAATTTGCCTTAAGACACGGTGCCATGCACCACTAGTTAATTCTTTATACTCTATTTTGTAAAATCAGTAAATATAAAAAAGTATCTTTGAATAAGATGAAAATATATATTATATATAACTACAAAAAAAGAAATTTATGGTTTATTACACCGCATAAAAAAATTCAGAATATCTATTACTATTCGATCTATTCTCGTTTATAATTCTATGACATGTGCATATAATAATAAATTTCTCACGATATTAAAATGAAATTATGCGACTTTGACTATCAATGTTCCAGATACATACTTCTAGTTCATCATATCAGTTACATACATCGAATCCATTTAGTAATTAAAATTCACAAACGTTTATGAAAGCTTCAACAACCCTTTATTGTGGCTATTAATTCATTTAGAAATTAGAAATTAGAAATTGTCACACATCAATGTACGATAATTACAAGCACGTGCCATTGTTAAATTAAAAATATTAATAATAAATAAAAGTGACAACATTGTTCTTTAAACAAAAATAGATGTTAATTGCTATCGTTGCTCATGAAAATGCTAATTACATTAATCACGTTTTTGAGGAAATTTGTAGTTAACATATTATTTATTATTTTTTCTAAAATGTTTTGTGATGATTTTTGCTGCACAATGAGAGCCGTTATCTGGCTAGAAAAAGCTTTTGGATTTTCATGTATCAAATCAAATGTTCTGTAAATTTTCAAGTGTGCTTTGCATCGATTTTTGCATCATTTTTCATAGCGATGGTGTTGACTTTTGCATTTCTGTGCAATCTTTTGGTAAGAAATTTTAAATAGTATATCATTAGTATTAAGTTGATAGCTCACTTTTACTTCCCAAACTTTTGCTTGTATGCTACCAACTACCAAGTCATGTGACTCGCTTTTTGATGTATATTTAAACTTTTTGCTGAAGTTGATTATCAAATGCATTTTTTTCATCTTAGATCATAAGTTTTTTTATTTTATCCTCGATGATGTGCAAAAAGCACATTTTCCGATATATAACCGATCCATTTTCCTTTTTTGCAATCTTTCTGTAAAGATTCAGCAATACAATATTTTGTTAAGAAAGTTCTAATATTTAATGTTATATTGTAGTTTATATTACGTGTTATGTACATATACAAAGCTATCTATGAACTCCTAATACTGAAATTTTCTCATATTACCTTTAGTTTATAATTTTGTCTAGTATTATTGCCTTAAGCTGCAAATAAATAAATAAATTATTATTGGTGCTCTGCCTAAAGATATTTTTCCTTTCCTGATTATAGTTCACTTTTCCACTTTTCAAACTTCTGCTTCTATGCTTCTATATCTTATGCTTCCACTGTCAACTCCTTTTCCTAATCTTTTTTTTTGAAGTTGTCCCCACATGCATTTTTTTCATCCTAGTTTTTTCAGTACTTTATGATATCTTCGATCATGTGCAGAAAACTCTCTACTTCCAATATATGGGTGCAATCCAGTCTTCTAGTGGTGATGGCGTTTATAGTCAAAACGATTCCCTTCAATTATAGGCCTATAAAAAATGGCTTGAAAGAAAGATTTGCGCTATTGGAACTTGTAAAACTGATCGTAAAAATTAGGAATAGTGTGAATTCATTTATAGATACAATTTTTGTCGACGTTTTCGGTACAGTCGCTAAACCAATTTGAATTATTCAAAAAACATTCAATTCCTACTGATGGAGAGATATGTTGATTAGTTTTTGGCAAAGGCAGGTCCACCCCTTCGGAACATACAGAGCGAAAGTTGCAATTCTGTTTGTGAGAGAACTGATTTAAATTATTCAAAAAACACCTCTTGTTTTAACAAAATAAAGAAATGGTTAAATTCTTGGAAAAACAAGTCCAGCAGTTTTGGAGATAATAATAAAAAAAAGTTGAAAAAAATTCTATTAAGTGGTGAAAAACAATCATTATACATATGCACATCAAATTATCAGAAATATTATGGAGTATTTAATTAGTAAATTTTGTTTTATTTTTTTGAGTTCCGTACCAAGATTTTTAGTTTTTAAAGTTTACTTGTATAGTTCAAATTTATATCCTCGACATTTTGGAGAGTTCTGGCGATAAGAGGAAAAAATGAAGTTCTTAGTTCAAAAATTAATGTCATAAATTATAATAATAGCCATCAAGAAAAACTCTAACTCATTAAATTTATTTGTTTATTGTCGTTCAAAGTAAACTTACATATGTACATAGTGCCTAAGGTTATCAACTTTTATTAAACAATTAAGAAATTTTGACAATATATTAAATTAAAAATGATAATTATTGGCTCTCTAATAGTGTAATTACTTAACACAATACAAAGAAAATAATTAGTTTCGTTCTAATTTAAGGTTATGTGAAATTTTAAAACAATTGTTTCTTATAAAAAATAACTTTTTTTAAATATTTAGGATATTTCAAATGGAGGCGAAGCTAATCGTGTCCTGATGGTGTTCTACATAATTGATACTTTAAATTTAATATCAGGTGCTGTATTTGTAATTATCGGATTATTTAAAACTACAAAAATTCTGCTGTTCTATAAAACTATTAAAGAAACTGCCAATGAGAAGATTGAATATGGACTGGTACGTAAACTATATAAAAATTGATATTTAACCTTACAATTGTAAAAATTCCCTTTATCTTTTTAAAATGAATACCTAAAAACTGTACCTGTATCGACAGATGTTAATCTGCAGGTAATTTTGATTTTGAATTAAAGTTTGAGTAGGTACAAACAACAATAACTTCAGTTTATATTATAAATTAATAACTACTAACAATAAGTATGACTAACAAATACTCATTACTCATATGGTTTGTCATAAAAATAAAGTCGATTATAATTATTCCAGTTGCTTCAAAAAGTAAGGTTGCTTAAATCGTACCACCTAAGGAATTAATGGTTGGTTGTATTAATGAAATGAAATTAAATTAAAATCTTTGGCTTTTCTTGAAACTTCATTTAGTGACTTATGACTAACAATTATTCAAATTTGATTTTTTCATGAAACCAGATATTTTTAGTTTTTCAGCAATGTATTTTCCATTTCCATAGATAATTTTCCATCTCGTAGAGAAATTAGACATTACGCTAATTTATAATAACAAAAATTATATGAATTTACAAAAATGATATGAAAAAAATGTACAATTTTCGAAACCAACTTTGTTGTATAAATTCATAGCAGATTTTTTTTATTACAGGATTCAATATTTCGTGCCGAAGACTTGAAAACTATCAAGAAAAGGTCTTATTGGCATAAGGTAAAAGACCCAGTTATTGACCCTGGCCCATTTTCTGACCTTTTCAACTTTTTTTGGAATTAATTAAAAAACTATACATTTAATGTGAAAATAAATTTTTTCTTAATTGACAGTAATTTATTCTATGCCTCATTAATGTCAATTAAAAAAATATAAAAAATATTAACTAAATAAAAAAAATTTTTTAAACCAAAAGTGACTGTGGAAGCCATTTTTAGCTTTAGTCTAAACAGTTTATGTAAGGAGCTACGACAGTTGAGTTCGTGCACTAATTATGGTGTAAGTACGAAAATCTAACTAAAAATATACAAATGAGTCAATAATTAATTAAACTCTATTTTAAAATATTTATAAAACGTATTAAATTTAGTTTTATTACTGAAATTTGAGGGTCAATAACTAGGTTCAATTTTAAGTGTATGTCACAGTTGTTGACCCTGCAATTCTAACCTTCTAAAAGCTAGGTTATCTGTCAAATGTCTTTAGTCACTTGTTCATTAAATGTAAAAATAATAAAATTTATTGTTATCTTATATTTTTCTACTATTTTTCGTAGTAAAGTGATAAATTTACATTTAATATTCATTGGTATAAATGAAAGATTGTATTTAAATCTTGTAAATACATCTTTTAAGTGATAAAATTATTAATAAAAAAATGTCAGTTTTATCAACGCTTAAATTATGACTGTTTTAGTTTACTAATATTTTTATTATTATACAATTATACAATTACAATTAATTAAATGAAAATTAGAAGAAGAAAAAGAATTGAAAAAAGCTGAAAATTTCAAAAATAAAGCCATCAAGGAGGCAGAAAAAATAATTAAAAAAGAAAAACTTGAAGAAAAAAAGAAACAAAAAGCTCTTAAAATAAAAAAAAGTCCAAGTAATTTAAATAATTAATTTTAATTTTTTGTTTGTGTAATATGTTATAACAAGACTTGAACTATTTATACGTTAAATTTTAACAAACTGTATATTTTAGAATAAATATTTAATTTATTTATTTTAATAATAATTTCAGTTTATTTAAAATTAGTAAGCACTTCATAACCTAATCATGATTAAATTTGAGGGTCAGAAATTGGGCTACGGTCAGGGTCAGAAACTGCCACACGAAGAATTCTGAGGGTCAGAAACTGGAGCTCTTAATGTCAATTTTTAAAACAACAATTTAAAATATAAATTTTGTTCAAATAATTTTTTTATGCACATTACTTTATTTTAAAAATCCTAAACTAATAGATAAAATTATAATTTTCTTCATTAAGTTAAGTTTTATATTAATTATTATAGTTTAACCTTCACCGTCACTCTAAAAAGGTCAGAAACTGGGCCCCTTACCTTATATTAGTTGTTTTTGCAATCATGTTTATTCAAGCATAATATATTTTCCAGGTTAGTTCGTTTTTGTAAAATATTTTGAATTTCTTGAATATTTTCAATTTGATTAATTAATGATATATAAAGAGATATGAGAACAACGAGTTGTGTTATTTATAAAACAAAAAAATTATAATAAGGCGTGGAATTTTGTTATGGAAATTAAAACAATAGGCGATAGAAATTTGTTGTTAGTTAGCTCGTATTGTTGTTTTAAGACTTATCTTTATAAACAAAGCTTTAATAACAATTGACAGTTCGAAGGCATTTTTGATCTATCATTTTCGAGTTGAGCGATATTTCAATTTACAATAATTAAGAACTCAAATAAGATACGAACCATGATAAGATAAATTAAAATGTTAAAAGTTGTCTGTTTTGAATATTTTTGATTTAAAAAAACTGCATTAACATAATATTCTTTTCTGCATATTTATTTATTATATTTATATTTATCAGACGAGTTGCTAAGTTTACAGACGAGTTGCTAAGTTTACAGACGAGTTGCTGAGTTTACAGACGAGTTGCTAAGTTTACAGACGAGTTGCTAAGTTTACAGACGAGTTGCTAAGTTTACAGACGAGTTGCTAAGTTTACAGACGAGTTGCTAAGTTTACAGACAAGTTGCTAAGTTTGAGAACGACTTGCTAAGTTTGAGAACGACTTGCTAAGTTTGAGGACGACTTGCTAAGTTTGAGGACGACTTGCTAAGTTTGAGGACGACCTGCTTAGTTTACGGACGACCTGCTTAGTTTACGGACGACCTGCTTAGTTTACGGACGACCTGCTAAGTTTTACGGACGACCTGCTAAGTTTTACGGACGACCTGCTAAGTTTTACGGACGACCTGCTAAGTTTTACGGACGACCTGCTAAGTTTTACGGACGACTTGCTGAGTTTTACGGACGACTTGCTAAGTTTTACGGACGACTTGCTAAGTTTTACGGACGACTTGCTAAAATTTACGGACGACTTGCTAAGTTTTACGGACGACTTGCTAAGTTTTACGGACGACTTGCTAAGTTTTACGGACGCCTTGCTAAGTTTTACGGACGACTTGCTAAATTTTACAGACGACTTGCTGAATTTACAGACGACTTGCTGAATTTACAGACGACTTGCTGAATTTACAGACGACTTGCTGAATTTACAGACGACTTGCTGAATTTACAGACGACTCGCTGAATTTACAGACGACTTGATGAATTTACAGACGACTCGCTGAATTTACAGACGACTCGCTGAATTTACAGACGACTCGCTGAATTTACAGACGACTCGCTAAGTTTACAGACGTCTCGCTAAGTTTACAGACGTCTCGCTAAGTTTACAGACGTCTCGCTAAGTTTACAGACGACTCGGGACGTATACAGACGACTCGGGACGTATACAGACGACTCGGGACGTTTACATACGACTCGGGAAGCTCACGGACGACTCGGGAAGCTCACGGACGACTTGAGGCGTTTACAGACGACTTGAGGCGTTTACAGACGACTTGAGGCGTTTACAGACGACTTGAGGCGTTTACAGACGACTTGAGGCGTTTACAGACGACTTGAGGCGTTTACAGACGACTTGAGGCGTTTACAGACGACTTGAGGCGTTTACAGACGACTTGAGGCGTTTACAGACGACTTGAGGCGTTTACAGACGACTTGAGGCGTTTACAGACGACTTGAGGCGTTTACAGACGACTTGAGGCGTTTACAGACGACTTGAGGCGTTTACAGACGACTTGAGGCGTTTACAGACGACTTGAGGCGTTTACAGACGACTTGAGGCGTTTACAGACGACTTGAGGCGTTTACAGACGACTTGAGGCGTTTACAGACGACTTGAGGCGTTTACAGACGACTTGAGGCGTTTACAGACGACTTGAGGCGTTTACAGACGACTTGAGGCGTTTACAGACGACTTGAGGCGTTTACAGACGACTTGAGGCGTTTACAGACGACTTGAGGCGTTTACAGACGACTTGAGGCGTTTACAGACGACTTGAGGCGTTTACAGACGACTTGAGGCGTTTACAGACGACTTGAGGCGTTTACAGACGACTTGAGGCGTTTACAGACGATTTGAGGCGTTTACAGACGACTTGAGGCGTTTACAGACGACTTGACACGTTTACAGACGACTTGACACGTTTACAGACGACTTGACACGTTTACAGACGACTTGACACGTTTACAGACGACTTGAGATGTTTACAGACGATTTTCCAACATTTTTGGACCAACCTAAAATATTTTCTGACTATTTAGAACATTTTCGGATTAATTAGTATAATTTTCGAATACCTAAAACAGTATCGGGCTACCTACGATATTTTTATACTATCCCGAATATTTTCAGACAATCAAATACATTCCCTTACTATAACTATATGATTTTTGATCTATCTAGAATACATTCAGACAATCTAGAGAATTTTGACTACCTAGAACGTTTACAGGCTAATCTCGCCTGCCATACTTCCATTTGTCATACTTCCTCCATGATAAAAATTTGTCTTAGAGTTAACTAATTGACTCTACATTGCATTACAAGTTTTACTACAAATAACAAAACATTTTTTCGGTCTCTATTCGAATGACCATTTTAAATGACAAAAGTGATTGTTTCTCTGGTGTTATATTTCTATATGATGTGTGTCAGACATTTAATGCAACTTTTTCTAAGTCGTAAGCATCGGATAGTACCTTTATTAGCTTGTTAGAAATACATCAATATTGAATAAACTAGTTTTTAACAATATTTTCAGTATTTATGGTACCTTCGACCTCCACCATCAATAATGAAATTGTGTGTATATTTTACACGTGGAATGATTTCAATGTTGAGCGACATTGTCGTCATAGTATTTTGTTTGCAATTTTCGCAAAACAGCCTATTGCTAACATCTATGATGGAAAGGATTTATGAAGAACTGCAAGCTGGCATGGAAGCTAAATTAATTATTTTTAAGAAAGATGCCATGGAGGAAAAAAGTTTGAAATCTGAGGAAAAACTGATAGCTAATAGTAAATGCCAACCAGCAACTGATATTGAACAAAACCATAAATATTCAGAGCACACAAATAGCAATGCTTTTATAGTCGATTATAACTTGGAAAGTAGAACATCCAACAAATTACCAAAACCAGGGAATCGAATCGGTTTATCACATAAAACTATAGGAAAAAAATTGGCTTAAGAGAAACGTCCAATGCAAAATTAGGAACATTTAGAAAATGTAGTCAAAAAAGGCTTAAAGAAAGAATTACTTCCATATCGATAATAGATTCTGATATGGGATCTATAAATGAAGATGTTTTAGAAGCTCCTGTCTTAAATAATCAGATTGAATCAAACAGCTCGTCAAAGTATATTAGTTATAGCCAATTTAGTGAAGCTAATGAAACATCCCATAAACCACATTCAAACTTCAAAACCAACTTAACAAGTACCATAAAATCACTAAATGCAAGAATAACAAGTCCTTTACCACGTTCGACTTCTGTGATCAATGTGACTCCATCAAAACTGAATCCGCAATTATTTTTCCAAGCCCCAAAAATGTTGATAAAAATTATTTGCAAAATGAGAAAATTTTATGGAGGCCTACTGAAGTCTTTGAAAATTTTAAATGAAGCTTTAAATCCATTACTGCTGCTACAAATGACGGTTTTGATAATATGTTTGGTGCTGAATGCTTATCTGGTGGTTCAATTTCTGATATCAAGTGAGGAAAATGCTATGTTGTTTTTGTCTTTAACAAAACTTGTGGTACATGCCTTGTCTGTGCTGTATTTGCTGATGTATTCGGAACATTTATATCGAACGGTTAGTATCTACAAGTATAATTGAAATAGATGTTTTTTTAATATTCGCATTTGAATACGCAAACGAAATAACGACTAAAAAAGTATCAAAATTTTTGTTACTCCGTTTTTCAAAATTTGCGAAACGTCTGGACCGATCTTGACGAATTTTTTTGGCGAATATCTAATGTAGTTGGGCGTAACTTATACTACTTTTATTCTAAAGAAAAAAAAGATATCTTACCTCATCTTATGTTATCTTATTTGCATCCAGATGTATCCAAGAATTCGTCTGCCTAAAATGAAAAAAATAATTAGTTTAATTTTTGCATTTTATTTCATCATATTTTAATTCAAAATATTTTAATAATATTATATACATTCTTACAACTTTTAAATCTCATCTTATTTTATTTCAAACTATATAGTTACATTTTTACTATATTTTTTACATTTAATTAAATTCCCATTGGGTAAGTTATTGTAATCATCCAAAAATGAAATTTTTGCATATCTCGAACATTTTGGCACACTTTAGAAACATGGATGTATGTGTGTATGTATGCATGTATGTTTAGATACAATTTTTCGTACACGATTTCGGGCGCACAGGTCAACCGATCTGAATTAAAACCTACGGTGCCAAAGCCATCAAAATCGAACGCATTTTTTTTTACCCTCATCGGAACACAATACGTGACCTTAGCATCATGCTATGATTTCAGTTTTTTCTTATTTATTCGGCAACCGTTGAGAATATCAAAATGCCGTTATTTTCACGTTATTCTAGCCCACAAGACAATTCGCCTGACGTTTAATTGAAGCTTCTACGTGCCCGGGAAGTCTGAGAAAAATTAAAAAAACTAACAAATTTTTTGGTCCATTTTTGAGCATTTTTTACTCATGAAATCTTTAAGCGCTCATAACTTTTGAACGATTCATCATAGGATATTGATGTTTTCAGGCGAAATATTCTAAATCAAAAGATCTTTAACCCAGTATGAACAGTTTTAAGATACCTCTTGCCGTTCGCGAGATATACCCCAAAAACAGTTTCAAATTTTCAACTTTGAAACAGTTAAACGCCCGTATCTCGGAAAATATTCAACATAGGGTAATGGTGTGTATGAATGAAATATGCGCATTTAAAATATGTATCTGAAGATGCAAAAATTTTTGTGATAGCTCTAACCGTTCCCGAGATATTCGCTAAAAACCAAGCGCTCCTTGTCACATATTAAAAATGCGTTTTTCTCGAAAACTATATGAAGTGCGACCGAAATTTTTTTAACAGCATTTACCTTATGTCATAATGTATCAACATTGTGAAAATCATCAAAATCGGAAACAAAAAATTTTCATCCAAAATCGCAATACAATACGTGACCCTAGCATCATGCTATAAATTCAGTTTTTTCTAATTTATTCGGCAACCGTTGAGAATATTAAAATGCAGTTTTTTTCGCGTTATTCTAGCCCACAAGACAATTCACCTGACGTTTAATTGAAGCTTCTACGTGCCCGGGAAGTCTGTGAAAAATTAAAAAAACTAACAAATTTTTTGGTCCATTTTTGAACATTTTACTCATGAAATCTTTAAGCGCTCATAACTTTTGAACGATTCATCATAGGATATTGATGTTTTCAGGCGAAATATTCTAAATCAAAAGATCTTTAACCCAGTATAAAAAGTTTTAAGATACCTCTTGCCGTTCGCGAGATATACCCCAAAAAACAGTTTCAAATTTTCAACTTTGAAACAGTTAAACGCATGTATCTCGGAAAATATTCAACATAGGGTCATGGTGTGTATGAATGAAATATGCGCATTTAAAATATGTATCTGTAGGTGCAAAAATTTTTGTGATAGCTCTAACCGTTCCCGAGATATTCACTAAAAACCAAGCGCTCCTTGTCACATATTAAAAATGCGTTTTTCTCGAAAACTATATGAAGTGCGACCGAAATTTTTTAACAGCATTTACCTTATGTCATAATGTATCAACATTGTGAAAATCATCAAAATCGGAAACAAAAAATTTTCATCCAAAATCGCAATACAATACGTGACCCTCATCATGCTATAATTTCAGTTTTTTCTAATTTATTCGGCAACCGTTGAGAATATTAAAATGCAGTTTTTTTCGCGTTATTCTAGCCCACAAGACAATTCACCTGACGTTTAATTGAAGCTTCTACGTGCCCGGGAAGTATGTGAAAAATTAAAAAAACTAACAAATTTTTTGGTCCATTTTTGAGCATTTTTTACTCATAAAATATTTAAGCGCTCATAACTTTTGAACGATTCATCATAGGATATTGATGTGCTCAGGCGAAATATTCTAAATCAAAAGATCTTCAACCCAGTATAAAAAGTTTTAAGATACCTCTTGCCGTTCGCGAGATATACCCCAAAAACAGTTTCAAATTTTCAACTTTGAAACAGTTAAACGCATGTATCTCGGAAAATATTCAACATAGGGTCATGGTGTGTATGAATGAAATATGCGCATTTAAAATATGTATCTGTAGGTGCAAAAATTTTTGTGATAGCTCTAACCGTTCCCGAGATATTCGCTAAAAACCAATCGCTCCTTGTCACATATTAAAAATGCGTTTTTCTCGAAAACTATTTGAAGTGCGACGGAAATTTTTTAATAGCATTTACCTTATGTCATAAGGTATCAACATTGTGAAAATCATCAAAATCGGAAACAAAAAATTTTCATCCAAAATCAGAATACAATACGTGATGCTATAATTTCAGTTTTTTCTAATTTATTCGGCAACCGTTGAGAATATTAAAATGCAGTTTTTTTCGCGTTATTCTAGCCCACAAGACAATTCACCTGACGTTTAATTGAAGCTTATACGTGCCCGGGAAGATAGAGGGTCCGAATTGGAAATTAATTGTAGGTCATATAGCAAGATATAACGCCATATAATAATTATTTTAATACTCGTATGCTTTCCTGGTTAAAACCGCCGGAAACTCAAAAATGAAGCTGATCAAATACACTAAAAATTTTTTGATGAAAAAGTCTTATCATCTCGGATTTCGATTAAACTCATAGTGTTTATGCACAATAGTGTTAGTAAAATTCTGTGAAAATTTTATGACACTTGGTCTATTAGTTTTCGAGATATTCGCATTTGAAATTTTGCTGTGTTAAAAACTAGTTTTGTAGAGCGTCGAATTTTCAATAAAACATGACACGAATTGTCACTTTCAATTCATTTGTCGCTAAGTTATACCTAAAAAACATTTTTAAAATTTTCGATTTTTTTTTTCATGCTATTTCCATACGAAACTTTGATTGAAATCTAAAAGTTAATATTAAGAGCTAAAAATTTTGGCTCTTTTAGCCCCTGGGAGCAATAAAACTCAAAAATGTCCATATTAAGGACCACCTTTATAAACATATATATATTATATATATATATATATATATATATATGTGTGTGTGTGTGTGTGTCTGTGTAAATACATATATGGATATATGTGTGTATGTACCTGTGTTTAGTTGCGTAAGTTTTTCCCAAGCGTTTCTGGTTGCTCAAGTTTTTCTCCAGGCGCATAATATCAAGCTCTCCATAGAATTCCTGCATCAATAAAAAAATTCTGTATTACAAATATTTCAATAACAAATTCATCACATACATCATATAAAACATATATATATATATATATATATATATATATATATATATATACTAGCAAACGCGACGAACTCCGTTTCGCCACCAAATGGTTTCGTGAGACAGATGAAGAACTTTTTTGTTTGTTTTATATTTGAAAAGGAAAAATGTGATTTTATTATACAACAGTAATGAATTTATTTTGATTACAAAAATGAAGTGTTTTTTAGTTGAACTTCTCTAAATAAATGAAAGTGAATCCGCAAATTATCCGTTTCATTGAAGTGCTCTTGATAAGCCACATTTTTTGTTTTTTGGTCTGACGTTAACACAAACAAAGCGGATGGTTTTCCAACTCGTGAACAGGCAACGAATAACTGCCCATGTGAAAAACAATGATTTTCTAAATAATCTATTTGAAATTTATCCCGCAAAGGTCTAATTTAGACAAATGCCAAAAAAACGATACTAATTTTTGCAAACTTTGACGAATTTTTAGCTAAACGTGCTGTCGTAGGGGTGTTATATTTTAGTATTATCTAGAAGAATATGGTATCTACCGCCAAACAATAATCATAAAAATCGTCGATTTTTTTTAAAAAAAACTTTATTACAAGAAAACGGCCCAGCCGATCTCTACCAAAAACTAATCAGCACGATTCCCAAGCAATATCTTTCGAACGGTTTCTGAATTTTCAAAATCTATTCAGAATTCGGGCTAAAACGTGGACTTTTCTGCGATTTACAAAGTAAAGGCACGGCCGATTGTCACATAAAACTCAGAAACGCTAGTCCTCATCGTAATACATCGAATGGCTTTTAAATTTTTGAAATAGGTCCAGTCGCTTTTGAAAAAATGTCGATTTACGGCAAAAAATCTGTTCACATACACGCACACACACACAATTTTTCCAAACTCGGTCTCATTCGATTCAGAATGGCTTGAAACGTCGAAAAAACATAAAATTAGTGAATCAGATTTTTTGATGAAAACAAACTTCTCCTTCGGAAAGTTAAAAATTTAAACTCGAGTGTGATATGTATCAACTAGCATTTATATAAAAATACCGAATATACCGGTATTTTTAAGACAAATGCCGGTTTTCAGGCAGTATACCAGTATTGCATTCCCGAATTGCATATAATTACGCCAATTATTTATTTTATTTTTTATTTTTCATTTATATCCATAAACTGTCTTTTACCAATATCATATTTTTAGGTATTGGTTTGACATTGTAGGTACAACGATTTAGATTGAAAATATATTTAACAAAATTATTATATATGGTCAAGATTTGACCAGGGCTTTTATTTAACCGGGGACCCTTCGGGGTAGGGGATACAATTATATGAGTATAAATACCTGTAACATATAATAATAAGGGAGTCTAGCAAATGTAATAAGAGAAGAAGGTTGTAGAGTGTAGTTCAATATATGTCATAAATTAAATAGTGGTTTTATTCAAATCTTCTTATGGTGATGAAATATTTATAATTTACAGTCCACTCAATATCAAATTAATCAAAGTGATCCTCACCATAATTGGTTTATTTCGAGCCGAATTTTAGATCAAAATTGGTCACATTAAGCCAAATTTTAGATCATAAATTGTCGATCTGATCCGAATATACAAACTACAAAGTGAAATAATATACTGTGATTTGTGATTTTGATCTGGCACCAGATCAAGTTTGTTGTAAGTCATCACGGATTTGAGACAATCGGTCCGTTCGAGAACCCGACTGGAGCAAATTGCTAGCCAATATAGCATTTCAATACAACTCTTCAAGATCTCAAAGGACGACTGCTGCGTATTGTTTAGAACTATTAACAATACTGCGTACACATAGCTGGTTCCTGCGGGAAGTTTTATTCAACCATTGGAAGCAGATTTATCTTGGCCACTAGTTGTCGGATGCTGCAAATGGACACTCCTCCAGAGAAATATCAGCTAAGTCGATTTATTTGCTAGACTCCCTTATTATTATATGTTACAGGTATTTATACTCATATAATTGTATCCCCTACCCCGAAGGGTCCCAGGTTAAATAAAAGCCCTGGTCAAATCTTGACCAATATATGTTGTATAATTAAAAGTATAAATGAAAGTTGTATATTTATTATATATATTTATTGGTTTAGTTGTTCCATAAAAATATTCATCGCATTGTTATTTATTAAATAATTCATTTCATTATTTAATTAAATAATTTATCACCATTAGATGAAATTTAGTACAATATATAAATATATTATATATATATATATATGTATATATATATATATATATATATATATATATATATATATGACCGTTATGTCATCTATTATTTATTTTTCACAATTTTAATTGTCTGTTAATATTGAAAACATGTAGTTAGTATAAAAATATCACAATTTTAAAATTACTCATTCAAGCACCAAGTTGTAAATTGATCCAAACGTATTTTTATTATATCTATTAGAGTTACACTCTTCTATTAAAATAAATAAATAAATAAATAAATTAGAATGACTCTTCTCGGAAAAATCTTGTTGTAAAAACTGCACTAGAATAAGTATAATATTAATACTACCATATTTTAAGTGAAATATTGGTTATAGTATATTTCAATTATTTGTGTTACTCATAATTTTCATTAATCATTTCTGAATCTATAACCAAACAACCTAATAATAACTTATTAATTTTTTTTATTTAATTCAATTCAATGGCCCATCAATATTTTTTAATACAATTATATGCAAAAATGCAATTACTTTATAGCTAAATTTATTTTTGCACATATTAGTTTTACCAGTGTTATATTAAGAAATTTTCAAGAATGAAAATGATTTATATAATAAAATAAATAAATAATATTATCTGTTATTCAGCCGAGAAAAAACTGTATTTAATTGAAGAATTATAAAAATTAAAATTTAAAATACGTTGATATTTTTCCATTGCAAATTTTAATACACGTTTTTCTATAATCATGTTACGTAAAATGAGTTGTGAATATAATTTAAATTTTATATGAATTTAACATAAAACAATGTAAAAGTAGTAAGATATAATAAAGAATTTTTATAGAAAGTTGTGTTTTCACTGTAAATTATAAATTTCTCCAATTAAAAATATACTATTAATTAGCAAAAGTGCATTATTAACTGACCGTAGGGTAGTTATAGTAATGGGCCGAAAATCGAAATTGAAAATTTTTGCATTTCTCGACGTTTTGGAGGTTTCTGAACATTTTGGCATACCTCAGAAAAAATGTGTGTGTGAGTGTGTATGTTAACTGTTGTAGACTCGATGATTATGTGAGTTTATTGATAACTCAATTTACAACGAAACTGATATGATATAAATTTTGATATCAATTTATTAGCCCGACAATTGATCGCTGACCAAAACCGAGAGACATAATTTCACGATTGTGAAAACAATAATCTAGCTATAGCTTGCTAGATGAGACATTCGCAATTTTTTTTGAGAACAAAAAATTTTTTTGATAAAAAATGTTTTTTTCATTTTAACATATTTTGAAAATTCTGAACTTTTTTCAAAGTAATCGTACTGGTTGAACTGCATAGAGACGAAATGTCAAAGCATTGATACGGAACCCATACCCATAGTAAAAAAAAATATACTTATTGTTTAAATCTCTTCAAAATATTTGATAATTTGATATGCTTATGTCTAATAATCATTTTTGACCGCCAAATCTCATTTTTTTTACTTTTTTTATTAGATCTCCGCAACAGCTAGACCTGCCTCCATGAAAATTTGATCAATTCTTCATCTTGTCAATACAAGTAAAATGTTTTTTGAATTATTAAAATCGAACGCTCCGTTCTCTTAAAAACTGAGTTACCAATTTTGGCACATTTTGCTCCGTATATTCGGAACGGCTAGACCTGTCAAAAACTAATCAGCACGTTTCCTTATCAATACGAATCGAATGTTTTTTTAATTATTCAAATCGGTTGATTGGTGTTCCCGAAATCGTCGACAAAAATTTGTATCCGCAAAATATTCAGAAAACTTCAAAACGTAAAGATATATAAAAATGTTCATTTTCGATTTTTTTCGATTACTATAACTTGCCGCCCTACGGGAAGTTAATTAGTTATAAGTAGCATTTTGCCTTGAAGCAAAAAGTAATCAGTATCATTTGCAACCAATGTATTTCGAATCGTTTATAAAATTTTTAAAATCGATTTTTATTTTTTTAGGAAATTTTCGACATTTTTTATAATTTAATATAAATTATTTTTTTATAATTTTTTATAATTAATCAGCCAAGCCATTTTAAAATAAAATGGCTTGGCTGATTGTATCGCAAAACTGCCTAACGCTAGTTCTCATCGAGTTACATCAAATGACTATTAAATTTTTAAAATCGGTTCAGCCGTTTTTAACAAAACGACGACAAAAAATGAACACAAACACATACTTTTTCTAAATTTGGTCTCATTCTACTCAGAATGACTCGAAACGTCAAAATACATAAAATTAGCAAATCAGACTTTATTTCGAGAACGTAAACTTCTCCTTCGAGATAAAATATTATAGACAATTTTGATGAAAATGTTCAGCGTTGACAAATAGAAATCCATAGGACAGACTTGGTAAATAAGAATTTAGCGCATTAGTCACATCTGATCTAATGAGATTGAAAAATATTAATTAAAATCCGCCATCGTCTCATAAGCTCTTAGAGAGCAGTCATTTGTAACTGACATCATCCAAACCTCACTCTGCCGTGTCAATTATTACATCATTTACGTCAAATAAACTGACATAGTAAGTGTATTCAAATTACTGAGGGAATATATAAATCTTGGAGAAGGCATCACATACCTTAATTTTCATTTTGTTTCTGCACAAGTAACGAAGTCACTGCAACCCAAAAGAGAGTGAATAGAGAGCTCGTCAGAACGCACATTCGAGTCGAGAGCAGACAAACAAAGATACAAAAGGCATGCAACGTGACGTAGAAGACACTTTTGACATGAAATGCGGATACGATACGATATACAGAGAGGAATAAATTATAATGTACGAATTAATGAATATTCAATTTAAATTTAGATGAAAGCATCTTTTAGTACTTCGGATTTCGTATGGGATTTATTTTATTATGATAGAACGTGCTGTCAAAACTGCTCTAAATTTTGTATTTTGGGAACTGCAATTTCTAGAATTGCACGTCCATAAACATATAGATGTTTTAATGTGAGGAAAGCGTTCATTTCATTTCTCTACAATATTAAATCTAATCATGTATCATGTATTTTAACCAATTAGCAGTGGCGCTCACATCTAACAGTGTGTATAGTTTGTATCGTAGTCTGAATCGAGCTCATGACAAGTATATTCGTCACGAAGTATATTGCGCTAGTACTATATCTATATCTTATACTAGAATTATATCTGATTAAATATTAAGAAACTCGATCCCTATATTTTACTTATTTTTAACCTAGCCATACGTTACATACGTATTGCAAACAGGTTAAATTAAATTTGAATGAAAGTGAAATTCAATGAAATATCATACAGTGTATACTTATCAGCTGAAGAAGCAAAGACACGAGCGCATTAGAGATAAGAGAATGACGAAAGCGGGAGTGGGCTCCTGATACATGAAACATTTTAATAATTTTCGCAAGTCCGAGGATCCGAATTGGAAATTAATTGTAGGTCATATAGCGAGATATAACGCCATATAATAATTATTTTAATACTCGTATGCTTTCCTGGTTAAAACCGCCGAAAACTCAAAAATGAAGCTGATCAAATGCACTAAAAATTTTTTGATGAAAAAGTCTTATCATCTCGGATTTCGATTAAACTCATAGTGTTTATGCACAATAGTGTTAGTAAAATTCTGTGAAAATTTTATGACACTTGGTCTATTAGTTTTCGAGATATTCGCATTTGAAATTTTGCAGTATACCAAAAAAAATTCTTACTTTTTTGACGATTGCTCGGCGTGTGGGGCAGATAGAGGGTCCGAATTGGAAATTAATTGTAGGTCATATAGCGAGATATAACGCCATATAATAATTATTTTAATACTCGTATGCTTTCCTGGTTAAAACCGCCGAAAACTCAAAAATGAAGCTGATCAAATGCACTAAAAATTTTTTGATGAAAAAGTCTTATCATCTCGGATTTCGATTAAACTCATAGTGTTTATGCACAATAGTGTTAGTAAAATTCTGTGAAAATTTTATGACACTTGGTCTATTAGTTTTCGAGATATTCGCATTTGAAATTTTGCAGTATACCAAAAAAAATTCTTACTTTTTTGACGATTGCTCGGCGTGTGGGGCAGATAGAGGGTCCGAATTGGAAATTAATTGTAGGTCATATAGCGAGATATAACGCCATATAATAATTATTTTAATACTCGTATGCTTTCCTGGTTAAAACCGCCGAAAACTCAAAAATGAAGCTGATCAAATGCACTAAAAATTTTTTGATGAAAAAGTCTTATCATCTCGGATTTCGATTAAACTCATAGTGTTTATGCACAATAGTGTTAGTAAAATTCTGTGAAAATTTTATGACACTTGGTCTATTAGTTTTCGAGATATTCGCATTTGAAATTTTGCAGTATACCAAAAAAAATTCTTACTTTTTTGACGATTGCTCGGCGTGTGGGGCAGATAGAGGGTCCGAATTGGAAATTAATTGTAGGTCATATAGCGAGATATAACGCCATATAATAATTATTTTAATACTCGTATGCTTTCCTGGTTAAAACCGCCGAAAACTCAAAAATGAAGCTGATCAAATGCACTAAAAATTTTTTGATGAAAAAGTCTTATCATCTCGGATTTCGATTAAACTCATAGTGTTTATGCACAATAGTGTTAGTAAAATTCTGTGAAAATTTTATGACACTTGGTCTATTAGTTTTCGAGATATTCGCATTTGAAATTTTGCAGTATACCAAAAAAAATTCTTACTTTTTTGACGATTGCTCGGCGTGTGGGGCAGATAGAGGGTCCGAATTGGAAATTAATTGTAGGTCATATAGCGAGATATAACGCCATATAATAATTATTTTAATACTCGTATGCTTTCCTGGTTAAAACCGCCGAAAACTCAAAAATGAAGCTGATCAAATGCACTAAAAATTTTTTGATGAAAAAGTCTTATCATCTCGGATTTCGATTAAACTCATAGTGTTTATGCACAATAGTGTTAGTAAAATTCTGTGAAAATTTTATGACACTTGGTCTATTAGTTTTCGAGATATTCGCATTTGAAATTTTGCAGTATACCAAAAAAAATTCTTACTTTTTTGACGATTGCTCGGCGTGTGGGGCAGATAGAGGGTCCGAATTGGAAATTAATTGTAGGTCATATAGCGAGATATAACGCCATATAATAATTATTTTAATACTCGTATGCTTTCCTGGTTAAAACCGCCGAAAACTCAAAAATGAAGCTGATCAAATGCACTAAAAATTTTTTGATGAAAAAGTCTTATCATCTCGGATTTCGATTAAACTCATAGTGTTTATGCACAATAGTGTTAGTAAAATTCTGTGAAAATTTTATGACACTTGGTCTATTAGTTTTCGAGATATTCGCATTTGAAATTTTGCAGTATACCAAAAAAAATTCTTACTTTTTTGACGATTGCTCGGCGTGTGGGGCAGATAGAGGGTCCGAATTGGAAATTAATTGTAGGTCATATAGCGAGATATAACGCCATATAATAATTATTTTAATACTCGTATGCTTTCCTGGTTAAAACCGCCGAAAACTCAAAAATGAAGCTGATCAAATGCACTAAAAATTTTTTGATGAAAAAGTCTTATCATCTCGGATTTCGATTAAACTCATAGTGTTTATGCACAATAGTGTTAGTAAAATTCTGTGAAAATTTTATGACACTTGGTCTATTAGTTTTCGAGATATTCGCATTTGAAATTTTGCAGTATACCAAAAAAAATTCTTACTTTTTTGACGATTGCTCGGCGTGTGGGGCAGATAGAGGGTCCGAATTGGAAATTAATTGTAGGTCATATAGCGAGATATAACGCCATATAATAATTATTTTAATACTCGTATGCTTTCCTGGTTAAAACCGCCGAAAACTCAAAAATGAAGCTGATCAAATGCACTAAAAATTTTTTGATGAAAAAGTCTTATCATCTCGGATTTCGATTAAACTCATAGTGTTTATGCACAATAGTGTTAGTAAAATTCTGTGAAAATTTTATGACACTTGGTCTATTAGTTTTCGAGATATTCGCATTTGAAATTTTGCAGTATACCAAAAAAAATTCTTACTTTTTTGACGATTGCTCGGCGTGTGGGGCAGATAGAGGGTCCGAATTGGAAATTAATTGTAGGTCATATAGCGAGATATAACGCCATATAATAATTATTTTAATACTCGTATGCTTTCCTGGTTAAAACCGCCGAAAACTCAAAAATGAAGCTGATCAAATGCACTAAAAATTTTTTGATGAAAAAGTCTTATCATCTCGGATTTCGATTAAACTCATAGTGTTTATGCACAATAGTGTTAGTAAAATTCTGTGAAAATTTTATGACACTTGGTCTATTAGTTTTCGAGATATTCGCATTTGAAATTTTGCAGTATACCAAAAAAAATTCTTACTTTTTTGACGATTGCTCGGCGTGTGGGGCAGATAGAGGGTCCGAATTGGAAATTAATTGTAGGTCATATAGCGAGATATAACGCCATATAATAATTATTTTAATACTCGTATGCTTTCCTGGTTAAAACCGCCGAAAACTCAAAAATGAAGCTGATCAAATGCACTAAAAATTTTTTGATGAAAAAGTCTTATCATCTCGGATTTCGATTAAACTCATAGTGTTTATGCACAATAGTGTTAGTAAAATTCTGTGAAAATTTTATGACACTTGGTCTATTAGTTTTCGAGATATTCGCATTTGAAATTTTGCAGTATACCAAAAAAAATTCTTACTTTTTTGACGATTGCTCGGCGTGTGGGGCAGATAGAGGGTCCGAATTGGAAATTAATTGTAGGTCATATAGCGAGATATAACGCCATATAATAATTATTTTAATACTCGTATGCTTTCCTGGTTAAAACCGCCGAAAACTCAAAAATGAAGCTGATCAAATGCACTAAAAATTTTTGATGAAAAAGTCTTATCATCTCGGATTTCGATTAAACTCATAGTGTTTATGCACAATAGTGTTAGTAAAATTCTGTGAAAATTTTATGACACTTGGTCTATTAGTTTTCGAGATATTCGCATTTGAAATTTTGCAGTATACCAAAAAAAATTCTTACTTTTTTGACGATTGCTCGGCGTGGGGCAGATAGAGGGTCCGAATTGGAAATTAATTGTAGGTCATATAGCGAGATATAACGCCATATAATAATTATTTTAATACTCGTATGCTTTCCTGGTTAAAACCGCCGAAAACTCAAAAATGAAGCTGATCAAATGCACTAAAAATTTTTGATGAAAAAGTCTTATCATCTCGGATTTCGATTAAACTCATAGTGTTTATGCACAATAGTGTTAGTAAAATTCTGTGAAAATTTTATGACACTTGGTCTATTAGTTTTCGAGATATTCGCATTTGAAATTTTGCAGTATACCAAAAAAAATTCTTACTTTTTGACGATTGCTCGGCGTGTGGGGCAGATAGAGGGTCCGAATTGGAAATTAATTGTAGGTCATATAGCGAGATATAACGCCATATAATAATTATTTTAATACTCGTATGCTTTCCTGGTTAAAACCGCCGAAAACTCAAAAATGAAGCTGATCAAATGCACTAAAAATTTTTTGATGAAAAAGTCTTATCATCTCGGATTTCGATTAAACTCATAGTGTTTATGCACAATAGTGTTAGTAAAATTCTGTGAAAATTTTATGACACTTGGTCTATTAGTTTTCGAGATATTCGCATTTGAAATTTTGCAGTATACCAAAAAAAATTCTTACTTTTTTGACGATTGCTCGGCGTGTGGGGCAGATAGAGGGTCCGAATTGGAAATTAATTGTAGGTCATATAGCGAGATATAACGCCATATAATAATTATTTTAATACTCGTATGCTTTCCTGGTTAAAACCGCCGAAAACTCAAAAATGAAGCTGATCAAATGCACTAAAAATTTTTTGATGAAAAAGTCTTATCATCTCGGATTTCGATTAAACTCATAGTGTTTTATGCACAATAGTGTTAGTAAAATTCTGTGAAAATTTTATGACACTTGGTCTATTAGTTTTCGAGATATTCGCATTTGAAATTTTGCAGTATACCAAAAAAAATTCTTACTTTTTGACGATTGCTCGGCGTGTGGGGCAGATAGAGGGTCCGAATTGGAAATTAATTGTAGGTCATATAGCGAGATATAACGCCATATAATAATTATTTTAATACTCGTATGCTTTCCTGGTTAAAACCGCCGAAAACTCAAAAATGAAGCTGATCAAATGCACTAAAAATTTTTGATGAAAAAGTCTTATCATCTCGGATTTCGATTAAACTCATAGTGTTTATGCACAATAGTGTTAGTAAAATTCTGTGAAAATTTTATGACACTTGGTCTATTAGTTTTCGAGATATTCGCATTTGAAATTTTGCAGTATACCAAAAAAAATTCTTACTTTTTGACGATTGCTCGGCGTGTGGGGCAGATAGAGGGTCCGAATTGGAAATTAATTGTAGGTCATATAGCGAGATATAACGCCATATAATAATTATTTAATACTCGTATGCTTTCCTGGTTAAAACCGCCGCGAAAACTCAAAAATGAAGCTGATCAAATGCACTAAAAATTTTTTGATGAAAAAGTCTTATCATCTCGGATTTCGATTAAACTCATAGTGTTTATGCACAATAGTGTTAGTAAAATTCTGTGAAAATTTTATGACACTTGGTCTATTAGTTTTCGAGATATTCGCATTTGAAATTTTGCAGTATACCAAAAAAAATTTCTTTTTTGACGATTGCTCGGCGTGTGGGGCAGATAGAGGGTCCGAATTGGAAATTAATTGTAGGTCATATAGCGAGATATAACGCCATATAATAATTATTTTAATACTCGTATGCTTTCCTGGTTAAAACCGCCGAAAACTCAAAAATGAAGCTGATCAAATGCACTAAAAATTTTTTGATGAAAAAGTCTTATCATCTCGGATTTCGATTAAACTCATAGTGTTTATGCACAATAGTGTTAGTAAAATTCTGTGAAAATTTTATGACACTTGGTCTATTAGTTTTCGAGATATTCGCATTTGAAATTTTGCAGTATACCAAAAAAAATTCTTACTTTTTTGACGATTGCTCGGCGTGTGGGGCAGATAGAGGGTCCGAATTGGAAATTAATTGTAGGTCATATAGCGAGATATAACGCCATATAATAATTATTTTAATACTCGTATGCTTTCCTGGTTAAAACCGCCGAAAACTCAAAAATGAAGCTGATCAAATGCACTAAAAATTTTTTGATGAAAAAGTCTTATCATCTCGGATTTCGATTAAACTCATAGTGTTTATGCACAATAGTGTTAGTAAAATTCTGTGAAAATTTTATGACACTTGGTCTATTAGTTTCGAGATATTCGCATTTGAAATTTTGCAGTATACCAAAAAAAATTCTTACTTTTTTGACGATTGCTCGGCGTGTGGGGCAGATAGAGGGTCCGAATTGGAAATTAATTGTAGGTCATATAGCGAGATATAACGCCATATAATAATTATTTTAATACTCGTATGCTTTCCTGGTTAAAACCGCCGAAAACTCAAAAATGAAGCTGATCAAATGCACTAAAAATTTTTGATGAAAAAGTCTTATCATCTCGGATTTCGATTAAACTCATAGTGTTTATGCACAATAGTGTTAGTAAAATTCTGTGAAAATTTTATGACACTTGGTCTATTAGTTTTCGAGATATTCGCATTTGAAATTTTGCAGTATACCAAAAAAAATTCTTACTTTTTTGACGATTGCTCGGCGTGTGGGGCAGATAGAGGGTCCGAATTGGAAATTAATTGTAGGTCATATAGCGAGATATAACGCCATATAATAATTATTTTAATACTCGTATGCTTTCCTGGTTAAAACCGCCGAAAACTCAAAAATGAAGCTGATCAAATGCACTAAAAATTTTTTGATGAAAAAGTCTTATCATCTCGGATTTCGATTAAACTCATAGTGTTTATGCACAATAGTGTTAGTAAAATTCTGTGAAAATTTTATGACACTTGGTCTATTAGTTTTCGAGATATTCGCATTTGAAATTTTGCAGTATACCAAAAAAAATTCTTACTTTTTTGACGATTGCTCGGCGTGTGGGGCAGATAGAGGGTCCGAATTGGAAATTAATTGTAGGTCATATAGCGAGATATAACGCCATATAATAATTATTTTAATACTCGTATGCTTTCCTGGTTAAAACCGCCGAAAACTCAAAAATGAAGCTGATCAAATGCACTAAAAATTTTTTGATGAAAAAGTCTTATCATCTCGGATTTCGATTAAACTCATAGTGTTTATGCACAATAGTGTTAGTAAAATTCTGTGAAAATTTTATGACACTTGGTCTATTAGTTTTCGAGATATTCGCATTTGAAATTTTGCAGTATACCAAAAAAAATTCTTACTTTTTTGACGATTGCTCGGCGTGTGGGGCAGATAGAGGGTCCGAATTGGAAATTAATTGTAGGTCATATAGCGAGATATAACGCCATATAATAATTATTTTAATACTCGTATGCTTTCCTGGTTAAAACCGCCGAAAACTCAAAAATGAAGCTGATCAAATGCACTAAAATTTTTTGATGAAAAAGTCTTATCATCTCGGATTTCGATTAAACTCATAGTGTTTATGCACAATAGTGTTAGTAAAATTCTGTGAAAATTTTATGACACTTGGTCTATTAGTTTTCGAGATATTCGCATTTGAAATTTTGCAGTATACCAAAAAAAATTCTTACTTTTTGACGATTGCTCGGCGTGTGGGGCAGATAGAGGGTCCGAATTGGAAATTAATTGTAGGTCATATAGCGAGATATAACGCCATATAATAATTATTTTAATACTCGTATGCTTTCCTGGTTAAAACCGCCGAAAACTCAAAAATGAAGCTGATCAAATGCACTAAAAATTTTTTGATGAAAAAGTCTTATCATCTGATTTCGATTAAACTCATAGTGTTATGCACAATAGTGTTAGTAAAATTCTGTGAAAATTTTATGACACTTGGTCTATTAGTTTTCGAGATATTCGCATTTGAAATTTTGCAGTATACCAAAAAAAATTCTTACTTTTTTGACGATTGCTCGGCGTGTGGGGCAGATAGAGGGTCCGAATTGGAAATTAATTGTAGGTCATATAGCGAGATATAACGCCATATAATAATTATTTTAATACTCGTATGCTTTCCTGGTTAAAACCGCCGAAAACTCAAAAATGAAGCTGATCAAATGCACTAAAAATTTTTTGATGAAAAAGTCTTATCATCTCGGATTTCGATTAAACTCATAGTGTTTATGCACAATAGTGTTAGTAAAATTCTGTGAAAATTTTATGACACTTGGTCTATTAGTTTTCGAGATATTCGCATTTGAAATTTTGCAGTATACCAAAAAAAATTCTTACTTTTTTGACGATTGCTCGGCGTGTGGGGCAGATAGAGGGTCCGAATTGGAAATTAATTGTAGGTCATATAGCGAGATATAACGCCATATAATAATTATTTTTAATACTCGTATGCTTTCCTGGTTAAAACCGCCGAAAACTCAAAAATGAAGCTGATCAAATGCACTAAAAATTTTTGATGAAAAAGTCTTATCATCTCGGATTTCGATTAAACTCATAGTGTTTATGCACAATAGTGTTAGTAAAATTCTGTGAAAATTTTATGACACTTGGTCTATTAGTTTTCGAGATATTCGCATTTGAAATTTTGCAGTATACCAAAAAAATTCTTACTTTTTTGACGATTGCTCGGCGTGTGGGGCAGATAGAGGGTCCGAATTGGAAATTAATTGTAGGTCATATAGCGAGATATAACGCCATATAATAATTATTTTAATACTCGTATGCTTTCCTGGTTAAAACCGCCGAAAACTCAAAAATGAAGCTGATCAAATGCACTAAAAATTTTGATGAAAAAGTCTTATCATCTCGGATTTCGATTAAACTCATAGTGTTTATGCACAATAGTGTTAGTAAAATTCTGTGAAAATTTTATGACACTTGGTCTATTAGTTTTCGAGATATTCGCATTTGAAATTTTGCAGTATACCAAAAAAAATTCTTACTTTTTTGACGATTGCTCGGCGTGTGGGGCAGATAGAGGGTCCGAATTGGAAATTAATTGTAGGTCATATAGCGAGATAACGCCATATAATAATATTTAATACTCGTATGCTTTCTGGTTAAAACCGCCGAAAACTCAAAAATGAAGCTGATCAAATGCACTAAAAATTTTTTGATGAAAAGTCTTATCATCTCGGATTTCGATTAAACTCATAGTGTTTATGCACAATAGTGTTAGTAAAATTCTGTGAAAATTTTATGACACTTGGTCTATTAGTTTTCGAGATATTCGCATTTGAAATTTTGCAGTATACAAAAAAAATTCTTACTTTTTGACGATTGCTCGGCGTGTGGGGCAGATAGAGGGTCCGAATTGGAAATTAATTGTAGGTCATATAGCGAGATATAACGCATATAATAATTATTTTAATACTCGTATGCTTCCTGGTTAAACCGCCGAAAACTCAAAAATGAAGCTGATCAAATGCACTAAAATTTTTTGATGAAAAAGTCTTATCATCTCGGATTTCGATTAAACTCATAGTGTTTATGCACAATAGTGTTAGTAAAATTCTGTGAAAATTTTATGACACTTGGTCTATTAGTTTTCGATATTCGCATTTGAAATTTTGCAGTATACCAAAAAAAATTCTTACTTTTTTGACGATTGCTCGGCGTGTGGGGCAGATAGAGGGTCCGAATTGGAAATTAATTGTAGGTCATATAGCGAGATATAACGCCATATAATAATTATTTTAATACTCGTATGCTTTCCTGGTTAAAACCGCCGAAAACTCAAAAATGAAGCTGATCAAATGCACTAAAAATTTTTTGATGAAAAAGTCTTATCATCTCGGATTTCGATTAAACTCATAGTGTTTATGCACAATAGTGTTAGTAAAATTCTGTGAAAATTTTATGACACTTGGTCTATTAGTTTTCGAGATATTCGCATTTGAAATTTTGCAGTATACCAAAAAAAATTCTTACTTTTTGACGATTGCTCGGCGTGTGGGGAGATAGAGGGTCCGAATTGGAAATAATTGTAGGTCATA
>NW_020538888.1:0-38340 GCF_003426905.1 Ctenocephalides felis
GAAATATCAGCTAAGTCGATTTATTTGCTAGACTCCCTTATTATTATATGTTACAGGTATTTATACTCATATTAATTGTATCCCCTACCCCGAGGGTCCCAGGTTAAATAAAAGCCCTGGTCACAATCTTGACCAATATAGTTGTATAATTAAAAGTATAAATGAAAGTTGTATATTTATTAATATAGTTATTGGTTTAGTTGTTCCATAAAAATATTCATCGCATTGTTATTATTAAATAATTCATTCTATTTAAGGAAATAATTATCACCATTAGATGAAATTAGTAAATATATAAATATATATACTATATATATATATCTATTACGATATATAATATATATATATATATATATATATAATGACCGTTATGTCATCTATTATTATTTTTCACAATTTTAATGTCTGTTAATATTGAAAACATGTAGTTAGTATAAAAATATCACAATTTTAAAATTACTCATTCAAGCACCAAGTTGTAAATTGATCCATTTTATTTATATCTATTAGAGTTACACTCTTCTATTAAAATAAATAAATAAATAAATAAATTAGAATGACTCTTCTCGGAAAAAATCTTGTTGTAAAAACTGCACTAGAATAAGTATAATATAATACTACCATATTTTAAGTGAAATATTGGTTATAGTATATTTCAATTATTTGTGTTACTCATAATTTTCATTAATCATTTCTGAATCTATAACCAAAAACCTAATAATAACTTATTAATTTTTTATTTAATTCAATTCAATGGCCCATCAATATTTTTAATACAATTATATGCAAAAATGCAATTACTTTATGGCTAAATTTATTTTTGCACATATTAGTTTTACCAGGGTTATATTAAGAAATTTTCAAGAATGAAAATGATTTATATAATAAAATAAATAAAATAATATTATCTGTTATTCAGCCGAGAAAAAACTGTATTTAATTGAAGAATTATAAAAATAAAATTTAAAATACGTTGATATTTTTCCATTGCAAATTTTAATACACGTTTTTTATTATCATGTTACGTAAAATGAGTTGTGAATATAATTTAAATTTATATGAATTTAACATAAAACAATGTAAAAGTAGTAAGATATAATAAAGAATTTTTATAGAAAGTTGTGTTTTCTGTAAATTATAAATTCTCCAATTAAAAATATACTATTAATTAGCAAAAGGGCATTATTAACTGACCGTAGGGTAGTTATAGTAATGGGCCGAAAATCGAAATTGAAAATTTTGCATTTCTCGACGTTTTGGAGAGTTTCTGAACATTTTGGCATACCTCAGAAAAAATGTGTGTGAGTGTGTATGTTAACTGTTGTAGACTCGATGATTATGTGAGTTTATTGATAACTCAATTTACAACGAAACTGATATGATAGAAATTTGATATCAATTTATTAGCCCGACAATTGATCGCTGACCAAAACCGAGAGACATAATTTCACGATTGTGAAAACAATAATCTAGCTATAGCTTGCTAGATGAGACATTCGCAATTTTTTTTGAGAACAAAAAATTTTTTTTGATAAAAATGTTTTTTTCATTTTAACATATTTTGAAAATTCTGAACTTTTTCAAAGTAATCGTACTGGTTGAACTGCATAGAGATGAAATGTCAAAGCATTGATACGGAACCCATACCCATAGTAAAAAAAAATATACTTATTGTTTAAATCTCTTCAAAATATTTGATAATTTGATATGCTTATGTCTAATAATCATTTTTGACCGCCAAATCTCATTTTTTTTACTTTTTTTATTAGATCTCCGCAACAGCTAGACCTGCCTCCATGAAAATTGATCAATTCTTCATCTTGTCAATACAAGTAAAATGTTTTTTGAATTATTAAAATCGAACGCTCCGTTCTCTTAAAAAACTGAGTTACCAATTTTGGCACATTTTTGCTCCGTATATTCGGAACGGCTAGACCTGTCAAAAACTAATCAGCACGTTTCCTTATCAATACGAATCGAATGTTTTTTTAATTATTCAAATCGGTTGATTGGTGTTCCCGAAATCGTCGACAAAAATTTGTATCCGCAAAATATTCAGAAAACTTAAAACGTAAAAAGATATATAAAATGTTCATTTTCGATTTTTTTCGATTACTATAACTTGCCGCCCTACGGGAAGTTAATTAGTTATAAGTAGCATTTTGCCTTGAAGCAAAAAGTAATCAGTATCATTTGCAACCAATGTATTTCGAATCGTTTATAAAATTTTTAAAATCGATTTTTATTTTTTTAGGAAATTTTCGACATTTTTTATAATTTAATATAAATTAATTTTTTATAATTTTTTATAATTAATCAGCCAAGCCATTTTAAAATAAAATGGCTTGGCTGATTGTCTCGCAAAACTGCCTAACGCTAGTTCTCATCGAGTTACATCAAATGACTATTAAATTTTTAAAATCGGTTCAACCGTTTTAACAAAACGACGACAAAAATGAACACAAACACATACTTTTTCTAAATTTGGTCTCATTCTATTCAGAATGACTCGAAACGTCAAATACATAAAATTAGCAAATCAGACTTTATTTCGAGAACGTAAACTTCTCCTTCGAGATAAATATTATAGACAATTTTGATGAAAATGTTCAGCGTTGACAAATAGAAATCTATAGGACAGACTTGGTAAATAAGAATTTAGCGCATTAGTCACATCTGATCTAATGAGATTGAAAAATATTAATTAAAATCCGCCATCGTCTCATAAGCTCTTAGAGAGCAGTCATTTGTAACTGACATCATCCAAACCTCTCTCTGCCGTGTCAATTATTACATCATTTACGTCAAATAAACTGACATAGTAAGTGTATTCAAATTACTGAGGGAATATATAAATCTTGGAGAAGGCATCACATACCTTAATTTGCATTTTGTTTCTGCACAAGTAACGAAGTTACTGCAACCCAAAAGAGAGAGAATAGAGAGCTCGTCAGAACGCACATTCGAGTCGAGAGCAGACAAACCAAGATACAAAAGGCATGCAACGTGACGTAGAAGACACTTTTGACATGAAATGCGGATACGATACGATATACAGAGAGGAATAAATTATAATGTACGAATTAATGAATATTCAATTTAAATTTAGATGAAAGCATCTTTTAGTACTTCGGATTTCGTATGGGATTTATTTTATTATGATAGAACGTGCTGTCAAAACTGCTCTAAATTTTGTATTTTGGGAACTGCAATTTCTAGAATTGCACGTCCATAAACATATAGATGTTTTAATGTGAGGAAAGCGTTCATTTCATTTCTCTACAATATTAAATCTAATCATGTATCATGTATTTTAACCAATTAGCAGTGGCGCTCACATCTAACAGTGTGTATAGTTTGTATCGTAGTCTGAATCGAGCTCATGACAAGTATATTCGTCACGAAGTATATTGCGCTAGTACTATATCTATATCTTATACTAGAATTATATCTGATTAAATATTAAAAACTCGATCCCTATATTTTACTTATTTTTAACCTAGCCATACGTTACATACGTATTGCAAACAGGTTAAATTAAATTTGAATGAAAGTGAAATTCAATGAAATATCATACAGTGTATACTTATCAGCTGAAGAAGCAAAGACACGAGCGCATTAGAGATAAGAGAATGACGAAAGCGGGAGTGGGCTCCTGATACATGAAACATTTTAATAATTTTCGCAAGTCCGAGGATCCGAATTGGAAATTAATTGTAGGTCATATAGCGAGATATAACGCCATATAATAATTATTTTAATACTCGTATGCTTTCCTGGTTAAAACCGCCGAAAACTCAAAAATGAAGCTGATCAAATGCACTAAAAATTTTTTGATGAAAAAGTCTTATCATCTCGGATTTCGATTAAACTCATAGTGTTTATGCACAATAGTGTTAGTAAAATTCTGTGAAAATTTTATGACACTTGGTCTATTAGTTTTCGAGATATTCGCATTTGAAATTTTGCAGTATACCAAAAAAAATTCTTACTTTTTTGACGATTGCTCGGCGTGTGGGGCAGATAGAGGGTCCGAATTGGAAATTAATTGTAGGTCATATAGCGAGATATAACGCCATATAATAATTATTTTAATACTCGTATGCTTTCCTGGTTAAAACCGCCGAAAACTCAAAAATGAAGCTGATCAAATGCACTAAAAATTTTTTGATGAAAAAGTCTTATCATCTCGGATTTCGATTAAACTCATAGTGTTTATGCACAATAGTGTTAGTAAAATTCTGTGAAAATTTTATGACACTTGGTCTATTAGTTTTCGAGATATTCGCATTTGAAATTTTGCAGTATACCAAAAAAAATTCTTACTTTTTTGACGATTGCTCGGCGTGTGGGGCAGATAGAGGGTCCGAATTGGAAATTAATTGTAGGTCATATAGCGAGATATAACGCCATATAATAATTATTTTAATACTCGTATGCTTTCCTGGTTAAAACCGCCGAAAACTCAAAAATGAAGCTGATCAAATGCACTAAAAATTTTTTGATGAAAAAGTCTTATCATCTCGGATTTCGATTAAACTCATAGTGTTTATGCACAATAGTGTTAGTAAAATTCTGTGAAAATTTTATGACACTTGGTCTATTAGTTTTCGAGATATTCGCATTTGAAATTTTGCAGTATACCAAAAAAAATTCTTACTTTTTTGACGATTGCTCGGCGTGTGGGGCAGATAGAGGGTCCGAATTGGAAATTAATTGTAGGTCATATAGCGAGATATAACGCCATATAATAATTATTTTAATACTCGTATGCTTTCCTGGTTAAAACCGCCGAAAACTCAAAAATGAAGCTGATCAAATGCACTAAAAATTTTTTGATGAAAAAGTCTTATCATCTCGGATTTCGATTAAACTCATAGTGTTTATGCACAATAGTGTTAGTAAAATTCTGTGAAAATTTTATGACACTTGGTCTATTAGTTTTCGAGATATTCGCATTTGAAATTTTGCAGTATACCAAAAAAATTCTTACTTTTTTGACGATTGCTCGGCGTGTGGGGCAGATAGAGGGTCCGAATTGGAAATTAATTGTAGGTCATATAGCGAGATATAACGCCATATAATAATTATTTTAATACTCGTATGCTTTCCTGGTTAAAACCGCCGAAAACTCAAAAATGAAGCTGATCAAATGCACTAAAAATTTTTTGATGAAAAAGTCTTATCATCTCGGATTTCGATTAAACTCATAGTGTTTATGCACAATAGTGTTAGTAAAATTCTGTGAAAATTTTATGACACTTGGTCTATTAGTTTTCGAGATATTCGCATTTGAAATTTTGCAGTATACCAAAAAAAATTCTTACTTTTTTGACGATTGCTCGGCGTGTGGGGCAGATAGAGGGTCCGAATTGGAAATTAATTGTAGGTCATATAGCGAGATATAACGCCATATAATAATTATTTTAATACTCGTATGCTTTCCTGGTTAAAACCGCCGAAAACTCAAAAATGAAGCTGATCAAATGCACTAAAAATTTTTTGATGAAAAAGTCTTATCATCTCGGATTTCGATTAAACTCATAGTGTTTATGCACAATAGTGTTAGTAAAATTCTGTGAAAATTTTATGACACTTGGTCTATTAGTTTTCGAGATATTCGCATTTGAAATTTTGCAGTATACCAAAAAAAATTCTTACTTTTTTGACGATTGCTCGGCGTGTGGGGCAGATAGAGGGTCCGAATTGGAAATTAATTGTAGGTCATATAGCGAGATATAACGCCATATAATAATTATTTTAATACTCGTATGCTTTCCTGGTTAAAACCGCCGAAAACTCAAAAATGAAGCTGATCAAATGCACTAAAAATTTTTTGATGAAAAAGTCTTATCATCTCGGATTTCGATTAAACTCATAGTGTTTATGCACAATAGTGTTAGTAAAATTCTGTGAAAATTTTATGACACTTGGTCTATTAGTTTTCGAGATATTCGCATTTGAAATTTTGCAGTATACCAAAAAAAATTCTTACTTTTTTGACGATTGCTCGGCGTGTGGGGCAGATAGAGGGTCCGAATTGGAAATTAATTGTAGGTCATATAGCGAGATATAACGCCATATAATAATTATTTTAATACTCGTATGCTTTCCTGGTTAAAACCGCCGAAAACTCAAAAATGAAGCTGATCAAATGCACTAAAAATTTTTTGATGAAAAAGTCTTATCATCTCGGATTTCGATTAAACTCATAGTGTTTATGCACAATAGTGTTAGTAAAATTCTGTGAAAATTTTATGACACTTGGTCTATTAGTTTTCGAGATATTCGCATTTGAAATTTTGCAGTATACCAAAAAAAATTCTTACTTTTTTGACGATTGCTCGGCGTGTGGGGCAGATAGAGGGTCCGAATTGGAAATTAATTGTAGGTCATATAGCGAGATATAACGCCATATAATAATTATTTTAATACTCGTATGCTTTCCTGGTTAAAACCGCCGAAAACTCAAAAATGAAGCTGATCAAATGCACTAAAAATTTTTTGATGAAAAAGTCTTATCATCTCGGATTTCGATTAAACTCATAGTGTTTATGCACAATAGTGTTAGTAAAATTCTGTGAAAATTTTATGACACTTGGTCTATTAGTTTTCGAGATATTCGCATTTGAAATTTTGCAGTATACCAAAAAAAATTCTTACTTTTTTGACGATTGCTCGGCGTGTGGGGCAGATAGAGGGTCCGAATTGGAAATTAATTGTAGGTCATATAGCGAGATATAACGCCATATAATAATTATTTTAATACTCGTATGCTTTCCTGGTTAAAACCGCCGAAAACTCAAAAATGAAGCTGATCAAATGCACTAAAAATTTTTTGATGAAAAAGTCTTATCATCTCGGATTTCGATTAAACTCATAGTGTTTATGCACAATAGTGTTAGTAAAATTCTGTGAAAATTTTATGACACTTGGTCTATTAGTTTTCGAGATATTCGCATTTGAAATTTTGCAGTATACCAAAAAAAATTCTTACTTTTTTGACGATTGCTCGGCGTGTGGGGCAGATAGAGGGTCCGAATTGGAAATTAATTGTAGGTCATATAGCGAGATATAACGCCATATAATAATTATTTTAATACTCGTATGCTTTCCTGGTTAAAACCGCCGAAAACTCAAAAATGAAGCTGATCAAATGCACTAAAAATTTTTTGATGAAAAAGTCTTATCATCTCGGATTTCGATTAAACTCATAGTGTTTATGCACAATAGTGTTAGTAAAATTCTGTGAAAATTTTATGACACTTGGTCTATTAGTTTTCGAGATATTCGCATTTGAAATTTTGCAGTATACCAAAAAAAATTCTTACTTTTTTGACGATTGCTCGGCGTGTGGGGCAGATAGAGGGTCCGAATTGGAAATTAATTGTAGGTCATATAGCGAGATATAACGCCATATAATAATTATTTTAATACTCGTATGCTTTCCTGGTTAAAACCGCCGAAAACTCAAAAATGAAGCTGATCAAATGCACTAAAAATTTTTTGATGAAAAAGTCTTATCATCTCGGATTTCGATTAAACTCATAGTGTTTATGCACAATAGTGTTAGTAAAATTCTGTGAAAATTTTATGACACTTGGTCTATTAGTTTTCGAGATATTCGCATTTGAAATTTTGCAGTATACCAAAAAAAATTCTTACTTTTTTGACGATTGCTCGGCGTGTGGGGCAGATAGAGGGTCCGAATTGGAAATTAATTGTAGGTCATATAGCGAGATATAACGCCATATAATAATTATTTTAATACTCGTATGCTTTCCTGGTTAAAACCGCCGAAAACTCAAAAATGAAGCTGATCAAATGCACTAAAAATTTTTTGATGAAAAAGTCTTATCATCTCGGATTTCGATTAAACTCATAGTGTTTATGCACAATAGTGTTAGTAAAATTCTGTGAAAATTTTATGACACTTGGTCTATTAGTTTTCGAGATATTCGCATTTGAAATTTTGCAGTATACCAAAAAAAATTCTTACTTTTTTGACGATTGCTCGGCGTGTGGGGCAGATAGAGGGTCCGAATTGGAAATTAATTGTAGGTCATATAGCGAGATATAACGCCATATAATAATTATTTTAATACTCGTATGCTTTCCTGGTTAAAACCGCCGAAAACTCAAAAATGAAGCTGATCAAATGCACTAAAAATTTTTTGATGAAAAAGTCTTATCATCTCGGATTTCGATTAAACTCATAGTGTTTATGCACAATAGTGTTAGTAAAATTCTGTGAAAATTTTATGACACTTGGTCTATTAGTTTTCGAGATATTCGCATTTGAAATTTTGCAGTATACCAAAAAAAATTCTTACTTTTTTGACGATTGCTCGGCGTGTGGGGCAGATAGAGGGTCCGAATTGGAAATTAATTGTAGGTCATATAGCGAGATATAACGCCATATAATAATTATTTTAATACTCGTATGCTTTCCTGGTTAAAACCGCCGAAAACTCAAAAATGAAGCTGATCAAATGCACTAAAAATTTTTTGATGAAAAAGTCTTATCATCTCGGATTTCGATTAAACTCATAGTGTTTATGCACAATAGTGTTAGTAAAATTCTGTGAAAATTTTATGACACTTGGTCTATTAGTTTTCGAGATATTCGCATTTGAAATTTTGCAGTATACCAAAAAAAATTCTTACTTTTTTGACGATTGCTCGGCGTGTGGGGCAGATAGAGGGTCCGAATTGGAAATTAATTGTAGGTCATATAGCGAGATATAACGCCATATAATAATTATTTTAATACTCGTATGCTTTCCTGGTTAAAACCGCCGAAAACTCAAAAATGAAGCTGATCAAATGCACTAAAAATTTTTTGATGAAAAAGTCTTATCATCTCGGATTTCGATTAAACTCATAGTGTTTATGCACAATAGTGTTAGTAAAATTCTGTGAAAATTTTATGACACTTGGTCTATTAGTTTTCGAGATATTCGCATTTGAAATTTTGCAGTATACCAAAAAAAATTCTTACTTTTTTGACGATTGCTCGGCGTGTGGGGCAGATAGAGGGTCCGAATTGGAAATTAATTGTAGGTCATATAGCGAGATATAACGCCATATAATAATTATTTTAATACTCGTATGCTTTCCTGGTTAAAACCGCCGAAAACTCAAAAATGAAGCTGATCAAATGCACTAAAAATTTTTTGATGAAAAAGTCTTATCATCTCGGATTTCGATTAAACTCATAGTGTTTATGCACAATAGTGTTAGTAAAATTCTGTGAAAATTTTATGACACTTGGTCTATTAGTTTTCGAGATATTCGCATTTGAAATTTTGCAGTATACCAAAAAAAATTCTTACTTTTTTGACGATTGCTCGGCGTGTGGGGCAGATAGAGGGTCCGAATTGGAAATTAATTGTAGGTCATATAGCGAGATATAACGCCATATAATAATTATTTTAATACTCGTATGCTTTCCTGGTTAAAACCGCCGAAAACTCAAAAATGAAGCTGATCAAATGCACTAAAAATTTTTTGATGAAAAAGTCTTATCATCTCGGATTTCGATTAAACTCATAGTGTTTATGCACAATAGTGTTAGTAAAATTCTGTGAAAATTTTATGACACTTGGTCTATTAGTTTTCGAGATATTCGCATTTGAAATTTTGCAGTATACCAAAAAAAATTCTTACTTTTTTGACGATTGCTCGGCGTGTGGGGCAGATAGAGGGTCCGAATTGGAAATTAATTGTAGGTCATATAGCGAGATATAACGCCATATAATAATTATTTTAATACTCGTATGCTTTCCTGGTTAAAACCGCCGAAAACTCAAAAATGAAGCTGATCAAATGCACTAAAAATTTTTTGATGAAAAAGTCTTATCATCTCGGATTTCGATTAAACTCATAGTGTTTATGCACAATAGTGTTAGTAAAATTCTGTGAAAATTTTATGACACTTGGTCTATTAGTTTTCGAGATATTCGCATTTGAAATTTTGCAGTATACCAAAAAAAATTCTTACTTTTTTGACGATTGCTCGGCGTGTGGGGCAGATAGAGGGTCCGAATTGGAAATTAATTGTAGGTCATATAGCGAGATATAACGCCATATAATAATTATTTTAATACTCGTATGCTTTCCTGGTTAAAACCGCCGAAAACTCAAAAATGAAGCTGATCAAATGCACTAAAAATTTTTTGATGAAAAAGTCTTATCATCTCGGATTTCGATTAAACTCATAGTGTTTATGCACAATAGTGTTAGTAAAATTCTGTGAAAATTTTATGACACTTGGTCTATTAGTTTTCGAGATATTCGCATTTGAAATTTTGCAGTATACCAAAAAAAATTCTTACTTTTTTGACGATTGCTCGGCGTGTGGGGCAGATAGAGGGTCCGAATTGGAAATTAATTGTAGGTCATATAGCGAGATATAACGCCATATAATAATTATTTTAATACTCGTATGCTTTCCTGGTTAAAACCGCCGAAAACTCAAAAATGAAGCTGATCAAATGCACTAAAAATTTTTTGATGAAAAAGTCTTATCATCTCGGATTTCGATTAAACTCATAGTGTTTATGCACAATAGTGTTAGTAAAATTCTGTGAAAATTTTATGACACTTGGTCTATTAGTTTTCGAGATATTCGCATTTGAAATTTTGCAGTATACCAAAAAAAATTCTTACTTTTTTGACGATTGCTCGGCGTGTGGGGCAGATAGAGGGTCCGAATTGGAAATTAATTGTAGGTCATATAGCGAGATATAACGCCATATAATAATTATTTTAATACTCGTATGCTTTCCTGGTTAAAACCGCCGAAAACTCAAAAATGAAGCTGATCAAATGCACTAAAAATTTTTTGATGAAAAAGTCTTATCATCTCGGATTTCGATTAAACTCATAGTGTTTATGCACAATAGTGTTAGTAAAATTCTGTGAAAATTTTATGACACTTGGTCTATTAGTTTTCGAGATATTCGCATTTGAAATTTTGCAGTATACCAAAAAAAATTCTTACTTTTTTGACGATTGCTCGGCGTGTGGGGCAGATAGAGGGTCCGAATTGGAAATTAATTGTAGGTCATATAGCGAGATATAACGCCATATAATAATTATTTTAATACTCGTATGCTTTCCTGGTTAAAACCGCCGAAAACTCAAAAATGAAGCTGATCAAATGCACTAAAAATTTTTTGATGAAAAAGTCTTATCATCTCGGATTTCGATTAAACTCATAGTGTTTATGCACAATAGTGTTAGTAAAATTCTGTGAAAATTTTATGACACTTGGTCTATTAGTTTTCGAGATATTCGCATTTGAAATTTTGCAGTATACCAAAAAAAATTCTTACTTTTTTGACGATTGCTCGGCGTGTGGGGCAGATAGAGGGTCCGAATTGGAAATTAATTGTAGGTCATATAGCGAGATATAACGCCATATAATAATTATTTTAATACTCGTATGCTTTCCTGGTTAAAACCGCCGAAAACTCAAAAATGAAGCTGATCAAATGCACTAAAAATTTTTTGATGAAAAAGTCTTATCATCTCGGATTTCGATTAAACTCATAGTGTTTATGCACAATAGTGTTAGTAAAATTCTGTGAAAATTTTATGACACTTGGTCTATTAGTTTTCGAGATATTCGCATTTGAAATTTTGCAGTATACCAAAAAAAATTCTTACTTTTTTGACGATTGCTCGGCGTGTGGGGCAGATAGAGGGTCCGAATTGGAAATTAATTGTAGGTCATATAGCGAGATATAACGCCATATAATAATTATTTTAATACTCGTATGCTTTCCTGGTTAAAACCGCCGAAAACTCAAAAATGAAGCTGATCAAATGCACTAAAAATTTTTTGATGAAAAAGTCTTATCATCTCGGATTTCGATTAAACTCATAGTGTTTATGCACAATAGTGTTAGTAAAATTCTGTGAAAATTTTATGACACTTGGTCTATTAGTTTTCGAGATATTCGCATTTGAAATTTTGCAGTATACCAAAAAAAATTCTTACTTTTTTGACGATTGCTCGGCGTGTGGGGCAGATAGAGGGTCCGAATTGGAAATTAATTGTAGGTCATATAGCGAGATATAACGCCATATAATAATTATTTTAATACTCGTATGCTTTCCTGGTTAAAACCGCCGAAAACTCAAAAATGAAGCTGATCAAATGCACTAAAAATTTTTTGATGAAAAAGTCTTATCATCTCGGATTTCGATTAAACTCATAGTGTTTATGCACAATAGTGTTAGTAAAATTCTGTGAAAATTTTATGACACTTGGTCTATTAGTTTTCGAGATATTCGCATTTGAAATTTTGCAGTATACCAAAAAAAATTCTTACTTTTTTGACGATTGCTCGGCGTGTGGGGCAGATAGAGGGTCCGAATTGGAAATTAATTGTAGGTCATATAGCGAGATATAACGCCATATAATAATTATTTTAATACTCGTATGCTTTCCTGGTTAAAACCGCCGAAAACTCAAAAATGAAGCTGATCAAATGCACTAAAAATTTTTTGATGAAAAAGTCTTATCATCTCGGATTTCGATTAAACTCATAGTGTTTATGCACAATAGTGTTAGTAAAATTCTGTGAAAATTTTATGACACTTGGTCTATTAGTTTTCGAGATATTCGCATTTGAAATTTTGCAGTATACCAAAAAAAATTCTTACTTTTTTGACGATTGCTCGGCGTGTGGGGCAGATAGAGGGTCCGAATTGGAAATTAATTGTAGGTCATATAGCGAGATATAACGCCATATAATAATTATTTTAATACTCGTATGCTTTCCTGGTTAAAACCGCCGAAAACTCAAAAATGAAGCTGATCAAATGCACTAAAAATTTTTTGATGAAAAAGTCTTATCATCTCGGATTTCGATTAAACTCATAGTGTTTATGCACAATAGTGTTAGTAAAATTCTGTGAAAATTTTATGACACTTGGTCTATTAGTTTTCGAGATATTCGCATTTGAAATTTTGCAGTATACCAAAAAAAATTCTTACTTTTTTGACGATTGCTCGGCGTGTGGGGCAGATAGAGGGTCCGAATTGGAAATTAATTGTAGGTCATATAGCGAGATATAACGCCATATAATAATTATTTTAATACTCGTATGCTTTCCTGGTTAAAACCGCCGAAAACTCAAAAATGAAGCTGATCAAATGCACTAAAAATTTTTTGATGAAAAAGTCTTATCATCTCGGATTTCGATTAAACTCATAGTGTTTATGCACAATAGTGTTAGTAAAATTCTGTGAAAATTTTATGACACTTGGTCTATTAGTTTTCGAGATATTCGCATTTGAAATTTTGCAGTATACCAAAAAAAATTCTTACTTTTTTGACGATTGCTCGGCGTGTGGGGCAGATAGAGGGTCCGAATTGGAAATTAATTGTAGGTCATATAGCGAGATATAACGCCATATAATAATTATTTTAATACTCGTATGCTTTCCTGGTTAAAACCGCCGAAAACTCAAAAATGAAGCTGATCAAATGCACTAAAAATTTTTTGATGAAAAAGTCTTATCATCTCGGATTTCGATTAAACTCATAGTGTTTATGCACAATAGTGTTAGTAAAATTCTGTGAAAATTTTATGACACTTGGTCTATTAGTTTTCGAGATATTCGCATTTGAAATTTTGCAGTATACCAAAAAAAATTCTTACTTTTTTGACGATTGCTCGGCGTGTGGGGCAGATAGAGGGTCCGAATTGGAAATTAATTGTAGGTCATATAGCGAGATATAACGCCATATAATAATTATTTTAATACTCGTATGCTTTCCTGGTTAAAACCGCCGAAAACTCAAAAATGAAGCTGATCAAATGCACTAAAAATTTTTTGATGAAAAAGTCTTATCATCTCGGATTTCGATTAAACTCATAGTGTTTATGCACAATAGTGTTAGTAAAATTCTGTGAAAATTTTATGACACTTGGTCTATTAGTTTTCGAGATATTCGCATTTGAAATTTTGCAGTATACCAAAAAAAATTCTTACTTTTTTGACGATTGCTCGGCGTGTGGGGCAGATAGAGGGTCCGAATTGGAAATTAATTGTAGGTCATATAGCGAGATATAACGCCATATAATAATTATTTTAATACTCGTATGCTTTCCTGGTTAAAACCGCCGAAAACTCAAAAATGAAGCTGATCAAATGCACTAAAAATTTTTTGATGAAAAAGTCTTATCATCTCGGATTTCGATTAAACTCATAGTGTTTATGCACAATAGTGTTAGTAAAATTCTGTGAAAATTTTATGACACTTGGTCTATTAGTTTTCGAGATATTCGCATTTGAAATTTTGCAGTATACCAAAAAAAATTCTTACTTTTTTGACGATTGCTCGGCGTGTGGGGCAGATAGAGGGTCCGAATTGGAAATTAATTGTAGGTCATATAGCGAGATATAACGCCATATAATAATTATTTTAATACTCGTATGCTTTCCTGGTTAAAACCGCCGAAAACTCAAAAATGAAGCTGATCAAATGCACTAAAAATTTTTTGATGAAAAAGTCTTATCATCTCGGATTTCGATTAAACTCATAGTGTTTATGCACAATAGTGTTAGTAAAATTCTGTGAAAATTTTATGACACTTGGTCTATTAGTTTTCGAGATATTCGCATTTGAAATTTTGCAGTATACCAAAAAAAATTCTTACTTTTTTGACGATTGCTCGGCGTGTGGGGCAGATAGAGGGTCCGAATTGGAAATTAATTGTAGGTCATATAGCGAGATATAACGCCATATAATAATTATTTTAATACTCGTATGCTTTCCTGGTTAAAACCGCCGAAAACTCAAAAATGAAGCTGATCAAATGCACTAAAAATTTTTTGATGAAAAAGTCTTATCATCTCGGATTTCGATTAAACTCATAGTGTTTATGCACAATAGTGTTAGTAAAATTCTGTGAAAATTTTATGACACTTGGTCTATTAGTTTTCGAGATATTCGCATTTGAAATTTTGCAGTATACCAAAAAAAATTCTTACTTTTTTGACGATTGCTCGGCGTGTGGGGCAGATAGAGGGTCCGAATTGGAAATTAATTGTAGGTCATATAGCGAGATATAACGCCATATAATAATTATTTTAATACTCGTATGCTTTCCTGGTTAAAACCGCCGAAAACTCAAAAATGAAGCTGATCAAATGCACTAAAAATTTTTTGATGAAAAAGTCTTATCATCTCGGATTTCGATTAAACTCATAGTGTTTATGCACAATAGTGTTAGTAAAATTCTGTGAAAATTTTATGACACTTGGTCTATTAGTTTTCGAGATATTCGCATTTGAAATTTTGCAGTATACCAAAAAAAATTCTTACTTTTTTGACGATTGCTCGGCGTGTGGGGCAGATAGAGGGTCCGAATTGGAAATTAATTGTAGGTCATATAGCGAGATATAACGCCATATAATAATTATTTTAATACTCGTATGCTTTCCTGGTTAAAACCGCCGAAAACTCAAAAATGAAGCTGATCAAATGCACTAAAAATTTTTTGATGAAAAAGTCTTATCATCTCGGATTTCGATTAAACTCATAGTGTTTATGCACAATAGTGTTAGTAAAATTCTGTGAAAATTTTATGACACTTGGTCTATTAGTTTTCGAGATATTCGCATTTGAAATTTTGCAGTATACCAAAAAAAATTCTTACTTTTTTGACGATTGCTCGGCGTGTGGGGCAGATAGAGGGTCCGAATTGGAAATTAATTGTAGGTCATATAGCGAGATATAACGCCATATAATAATTATTTTAATACTCGTATGCTTTCCTGGTTAAAACCGCCGAAAACTCAAAAATGAAGCTGATCAAATGCACTAAAAATTTTTTGATGAAAAAGTCTTATCATCTCGGATTTCGATTAAACTCATAGTGTTTATGCACAATAGTGTTAGTAAAATTCTGTGAAAATTTTATGACACTTGGTCTATTAGTTTTCGAGATATTCGCATTTGAAATTTTGCAGTATACCAAAAAAAATTCTTACTTTTTTGACGATTGCTCGGCGTGTGGGGCAGATAGAGGGTCCGAATTGGAAATTAATTGTAGGTCATATAGCGAGATATAACGCCATATAATAATTATTTTAATACTCGTATGCTTTCCTGGTTAAAACCGCCGAAAACTCAAAAATGAAGCTGATCAAATGCACTAAAAATTTTTTGATGAAAAAGTCTTATCATCTCGGATTTCGATTAAACTCATAGTGTTTATGCACAATAGTGTTAGTAAAATTCTGTGAAAATTTTATGACACTTGGTCTATTAGTTTTCGAGATATTCGCATTTGAAATTTTGCAGTATACCAAAAAAAATTCTTACTTTTTTGACGATTGCTCGGCGTGTGGGGCAGATAGAGGGTCCGAATTGGAAATTAATTGTAGGTCATATAGCGAGATATAACGCCATATAATAATTATTTTAATACTCGTATGCTTTCCTGGTTAAAACCGCCGAAAACTCAAAAATGAAGCTGATCAAATGCACTAAAAATTTTTTGATGAAAAAGTCTTATCATCTCGGATTTCGATTAAACTCATAGTGTTTATGCACAATAGTGTTAGTAAAATTCTGTGAAAATTTTATGACACTTGGTCTATTAGTTTTCGAGATATTCGCATTTGAAATTTTGCAGTATACCAAAAAAAATTCTTACTTTTTTGACGATTGCTCGGCGTGTGGGGCAGATAGAGGGTCCGAATTGGAAATTAATTGTAGGTCATATAGCGAGATATAACGCCATATAATAATTATTTTAATACTCGTATGCTTTCCTGGTTAAAACCGCCGAAAACTCAAAAATGAAGCTGATCAAATGCACTAAAAATTTTTTGATGAAAAAGTCTTATCATCTCGGATTTCGATTAAACTCATAGTGTTTATGCACAATAGTGTTAGTAAAATTCTGTGAAAATTTTATGACACTTGGTCTATTAGTTTTCGAGATATTCGCATTTGAAATTTTGCAGTATACCAAAAAAAATTCTTACTTTTTTGACGATTGCTCGGCGTGTGGGGCAGATAGAGGGTCCGAATTGGAAATTAATTGTAGGTCATATAGCGAGATATAACGCCATATAATAATTATTTTAATACTCGTATGCTTTCCTGGTTAAAACCGCCGAAAACTCAAAAATGAAGCTGATCAAATGCACTAAAAATTTTTTGATGAAAAAGTCTTATCATCTCGGATTTCGATTAAACTCATAGTGTTTATGCACAATAGTGTTAGTAAAATTCTGTGAAAATTTTATGACACTTGGTCTATTAGTTTTCGAGATATTCGCATTTGAAATTTTGCAGTATACCAAAAAAAATTCTTACTTTTTTGACGATTGCTCGGCGTGTGGGGCAGATAGAGGGTCCGAATTGGAAATTAATTGTAGGTCATATAGCGAGATATAACGCCATATAATAATTATTTTAATACTCGTATGCTTTCCTGGTTAAAACCGCCGAAAACTCAAAAATGAAGCTGATCAAATGCACTAAAAATTTTTTGATGAAAAAGTCTTATCATCTCGGATTTCGATTAAACTCATAGTGTTTATGCACAATAGTGTTAGTAAAATTCTGTGAAAATTTTATGACACTTGGTCTATTAGTTTTCGAGATATTCGCATTTGAAATTTTGCAGTATACCAAAAAAAATTCTTACTTTTTTGACGATTGCTCGGCGTGTGGGGCAGATAGAGGGTCCGAATTGGAAATTAATTGTAGGTCATATAGCGAGATATAACGCCATATAATAATTATTTTAATACTCGTATGCTTTCCTGGTTAAAACCGCCGAAAACTCAAAAATGAAGCTGATCAAATGCACTAAAAATTTTTTGATGAAAAAGTCTTATCATCTCGGATTTCGATTAAACTCATAGTGTTTATGCACAATAGTGTTAGTAAAATTCTGTGAAAATTTTATGACACTTGGTCTATTAGTTTTCGAGATATTCGCATTTGAAATTTTGCAGTATACCAAAAAAAATTCTTACTTTTTTGACGATTGCTCGGCGTGTGGGGCAGATAGAGGGTCCGAATTGGAAATTAATTGTAGGTCATATAGCGAGATATAACGCCATATAATAATTATTTTAATACTCGTATGCTTTCCTGGTTAAAACCGCCGAAAACTCAAAAATGAAGCTGATCAAATGCACTAAAAATTTTTTGATGAAAAAGTCTTATCATCTCGGATTTCGATTAAACTCATAGTGTTTATGCACAATAGTGTTAGTAAAATTCTGTGAAAATTTTATGACACTTGGTCTATTAGTTTTCGAGATATTCGCATTTGAAATTTTGCAGTATACCAAAAAAAATTCTTACTTTTTTGACGATTGCTCGGCGTGTGGGGCAGATAGAGGGTCCGAATTGGAAATTAATTGTAGGTCATATAGCGAGATATAACGCCATATAATAATTATTTTAATACTCGTATGCTTTCCTGGTTAAAACCGCCGAAAACTCAAAAATGAAGCTGATCAAATGCACTAAAAATTTTTTGATGAAAAAGTCTTATCATCTCGGATTTCGATTAAACTCATAGTGTTTATGCACAATAGTGTTAGTAAAATTCTGTGAAAATTTTATGACACTTGGTCTATTAGTTTTCGAGATATTCGCATTTGAAATTTTGCAGTATACCAAAAAAAATTCTTACTTTTTTGACGATTGCTCGGCGTGTGGGGCAGATAGAGGGTCCGAATTGGAAATTAATTGTAGGTCATATAGCGAGATATAACGCCATATAATAATTATTTTAATACTCGTATGCTTTCCTGGTTAAAACCGCCGAAAACTCAAAAATGAAGCTGATCAAATGCACTAAAAATTTTTTGATGAAAAAGTCTTATCATCTCGGATTTCGATTAAACTCATAGTGTTTATGCACAATAGTGTTAGTAAAATTCTGTGAAAATTTTATGACACTTGGTCTATTAGTTTTCGAGATATTCGCATTTGAAATTTTGCAGTATACCAAAAAAAATTCTTACTTTTTTGACGATTGCTCGGCGTGTGGGGCAGATAGAGGGTCCGAATTGGAAATTAATTGTAGGTCATATAGCGAGATATAACGCCATATAATAATTATTTTAATACTCGTATGCTTTCCTGGTTAAAACCGCCGAAAACTCAAAAATGAAGCTGATCAAATGCACTAAAAATTTTTTGATGAAAAAGTCTTATCATCTCGGATTTCGATTAAACTCATAGTGTTTATGCACAATAGTGTTAGTAAAATTCTGTGAAAATTTTATGACACTTGGTCTATTAGTTTTCGAGATATTCGCATTTGAAATTTTGCAGTATACCAAAAAAAATTCTTACTTTTTTGACGATTGCTCGGCGTGTGGGGCAGATAGAGGGTCCGAATTGGAAATTAATTGTAGGTCATATAGCGAGATATAACGCCATATAATAATTATTTTAATACTCGTATGCTTTCCTGGTTAAAACCGCCGAAAACTCAAAAATGAAGCTGATCAAATGCACTAAAAATTTTTTGATGAAAAAGTCTTATCATCTCGGATTTCGATTAAACTCATAGTGTTTATGCACAATAGTGTTAGTAAAATTCTGTGAAAATTTTATGACACTTGGTCTATTAGTTTTCGAGATATTCGCATTTGAAATTTTGCAGTATACCAAAAAAAATTCTTACTTTTTTGACGATTGCTCGGCGTGTGGGGCAGATAGAGGGTCCGAATTGGAAATTAATTGTAGGTCATATAGCGAGATATAACGCCATATAATAATTATTTTAATACTCGTATGCTTTCCTGGTTAAAACCGCCGAAAACTCAAAAATGAAGCTGATCAAATGCACTAAAAATTTTTTGATGAAAAAGTCTTATCATCTCGGATTTCGATTAAACTCATAGTGTTTATGCACAATAGTGTTAGTAAAATTCTGTGAAAATTTTATGACACTTGGTCTATTAGTTTTCGAGATATTCGCATTTGAAATTTTGCAGTATACCAAAAAAAATTCTTACTTTTTTGACGATTGCTCGGCGTGTGGGGCAGATAGAGGGTCCGAATTGGAAATTAATTGTAGGTCATATAGCGAGATATAACGCCATATAATAATTATTTTAATACTCGTATGCTTTCCTGGTTAAAACCGCCGAAAACTCAAAAATGAAGCTGATCAAATGCACTAAAAATTTTTTGATGAAAAAGTCTTATCATCTCGGATTTCGATTAAACTCATAGTGTTTATGCACAATAGTGTTAGTAAAATTCTGTGAAAATTTTATGACACTTGGTCTATTAGTTTTCGAGATATTCGCATTTGAAATTTTGCAGTATACCAAAAAAAATTCTTACTTTTTTGACGATTGCTCGGCGTGTGGGGCAGATAGAGGGTCCGAATTGGAAATTAATTGTAGGTCATATAGCGAGATATAACGCCATATAATAATTATTTTAATACTCGTATGCTTTCCTGGTTAAAACCGCCGAAAACTCAAAAATGAAGCTGATCAAATGCACTAAAAATTTTTTGATGAAAAAGTCTTATCATCTCGGATTTCGATTAAACTCATAGTGTTTATGCACAATAGTGTTAGTAAAATTCTGTGAAAATTTTATGACACTTGGTCTATTAGTTTTCGAGATATTCGCATTTGAAATTTTGCAGTATACCAAAAAAAATTCTTACTTTTTTGACGATTGCTCGGCGTGTGGGGCAGATAGAGGGTCCGAATTGGAAATTAATTGTAGGTCATATAGCGAGATATAACGCCATATAATAATTATTTTAATACTCGTATGCTTTCCTGGTTAAAACCGCCGAAAACTCAAAAATGAAGCTGATCAAATGCACTAAAAATTTTTTGATGAAAAAGTCTTATCATCTCGGATTTCGATTAAACTCATAGTGTTTATGCACAATAGTGTTAGTAAAATTCTGTGAAAATTTTATGACACTTGGTCTATTAGTTTTCGAGATATTCGCATTTGAAATTTTGCAGTATACCAAAAAAAATTCTTACTTTTTTGACGATTGCTCGGCGTGTGGGGCAGATAGAGGGTCCGAATTGGAAATTAATTGTAGGTCATATAGCGAGATATAACGCCATATAATAATTATTTTAATACTCGTATGCTTTCCTGGTTAAAACCGCCGAAAACTCAAAAATGAAGCTGATCAAATGCACTAAAAATTTTTTGATGAAAAAGTCTTATCATCTCGGATTTCGATTAAACTCATAGTGTTTATGCACAATAGTGTTAGTAAAATTCTGTGAAAATTTTATGACACTTGGTCTATTAGTTTTCGAGATATTCGCATTTGAAATTTTGCAGTATACCAAAAAAAATTCTTACTTTTTTGACGATTGCTCGGCGTGTGGGGCAGATAGAGGGTCCGAATTGGAAATTAATTGTAGGTCATATAGCGAGATATAACGCCATATAATAATTATTTTAATACTCGTATGCTTTCCTGGTTAAAACCGCCGAAAACTCAAAAATGAAGCTGATCAAATGCACTAAAAATTTTTTGATGAAAAAGTCTTATCATCTCGGATTTCGATTAAACTCATAGTGTTTATGCACAATAGTGTTAGTAAAATTCTGTGAAAATTTTATGACACTTGGTCTATTAGTTTTCGAGATATTCGCATTTGAAATTTTGCAGTATACCAAAAAAAATTCTTACTTTTTTGACGATTGCTCGGCGTGTGGGGCAGATAGAGGGTCCGAATTGGAAATTAATTGTAGGTCATATAGCGAGATATAACGCCATATAATAATTATTTTAATACTCGTATGCTTTCCTGGTTAAAACCGCCGAAAACTCAAAAATGAAGCTGATCAAATGCACTAAAAATTTTTTGATGAAAAAGTCTTATCATCTCGGATTTCGATTAAACTCATAGTGTTTATGCACAATAGTGTTAGTAAAATTCTGTGAAAATTTTATGACACTTGGTCTATTAGTTTTCGAGATATTCGCATTTGAAATTTTGCAGTATACCAAAAAAAATTCTTACTTTTTTGACGATTGCTCGGCGTGTGGGGCAGATAGAGGGTCCGAATTGGAAATTAATTGTAGGTCATATAGCGAGATATAACGCCATATAATAATTATTTTAATACTCGTATGCTTTCCTGGTTAAAACCGCCGAAAACTCAAAAATGAAGCTGATCAAATGCACTAAAAATTTTTTGATGAAAAAGTCTTATCATCTCGGATTTCGATTAAACTCATAGTGTTTATGCACAATAGTGTTAGTAAAATTCTGTGAAAATTTTATGACACTTGGTCTATTAGTTTTCGAGATATTCGCATTTGAAATTTTGCAGTATACCAAAAAAAATTCTTACTTTTTTGACGATTGCTCGGCGTGTGGGGCAGATAGAGGGTCCGAATTGGAAATTAATTGTAGGTCATATAGCGAGATATAACGCCATATAATAATTATTTTAATACTCGTATGCTTTCCTGGTTAAAACCGCCGAAAACTCAAAAATGAAGCTGATCAAATGCACTAAAAATTTTTTGATGAAAAAGTCTTATCATCTCGGATTTCGATTAAACTCATAGTGTTTATGCACAATAGTGTTAGTAAAATTCTGTGAAAATTTTATGACACTTGGTCTATTAGTTTTCGAGATATTCGCATTTGAAATTTTGCAGTATACCAAAAAAAATTCTTACTTTTTTGACGATTGCTCGGCGTGTGGGGCAGATAGAGGGTCCGAATTGGAAATTAATTGTAGGTCATATAGCGAGATATAACGCCATATAATAATTATTTTAATACTCGTATGCTTTCCTGGTTAAAACCGCCGAAAACTCAAAAATGAAGCTGATCAAATGCACTAAAAATTTTTTGATGAAAAAGTCTTATCATCTCGGATTTCGATTAAACTCATAGTGTTTATGCACAATAGTGTTAGTAAAATTCTGTGAAAATTTTATGACACTTGGTCTATTAGTTTTCGAGATATTCGCATTTGAAATTTTGCAGTATACCAAAAAAAATTCTTACTTTTTTGACGATTGCTCGGCGTGTGGGGCAGATAGAGGGTCCGAATTGGAAATTAATTGTAGGTCATATAGCGAGATATAACGCCATATAATAATTATTTTAATACTCGTATGCTTTCCTGGTTAAAACCGCCGAAAACTCAAAAATGAAGCTGATCAAATGCACTAAAAATTTTTTGATGAAAAAGTCTTATCATCTCGGATTTCGATTAAACTCATAGTGTTTATGCACAATAGTGTTAGTAAAATTCTGTGAAAATTTTATGACACTTGGTCTATTAGTTTTCGAGATATTCGCATTTGAAATTTTGCAGTATACCAAAAAAAATTCTTACTTTTTTGACGATTGCTCGGCGTGTGGGGCAGATAGAGGGTCCGAATTGGAAATTAATTGTAGGTCATATAGCGAGATATAACGCCATATAATAATTATTTTAATACTCGTATGCTTTCCTGGTTAAAACCGCCGAAAACTCAAAAATGAAGCTGATCAAATGCACTAAAAATTTTTTGATGAAAAAGTCTTATCATCTCGGATTTCGATTAAACTCATAGTGTTTATGCACAATAGTGTTAGTAAAATTCTGTGAAAATTTTATGACACTTGGTCTATTAGTTTTCGAGATATTCGCATTTGAAATTTTGCAGTATACCAAAAAAAATTCTTACTTTTTTGACGATTGCTCGGCGTGTGGGGCAGATAGAGGGTCCGAATTGGAAATTAATTGTAGGTCATATAGCGAGATATAACGCCATATAATAATTATTTTAATACTCGTATGCTTTCCTGGTTAAAACCGCCGAAAACTCAAAAATGAAGCTGATCAAATGCACTAAAAATTTTTTGATGAAAAAGTCTTATCATCTCGGATTTCGATTAAACTCATAGTGTTTATGCACAATAGTGTTAGTAAAATTCTGTGAAAATTTTATGACACTTGGTCTATTAGTTTTCGAGATATTCGCATTTGAAATTTTGCAGTATACCAAAAAAAATTCTTACTTTTTTGACGATTGCTCGGCGTGTGGGGCAGATAGAGGGTCCGAATTGGAAATTAATTGTAGGTCATATAGCGAGATATAACGCCATATAATAATTATTTTAATACTCGTATGCTTTCCTGGTTAAAACCGCCGAAAACTCAAAAATGAAGCTGATCAAATGCACTAAAAATTTTTTGATGAAAAAGTCTTATCATCTCGGATTTCGATTAAACTCATAGTGTTTATGCACAATAGTGTTAGTAAAATTCTGTGAAAATTTTATGACACTTGGTCTATTAGTTTTCGAGATATTCGCATTTGAAATTTTGCAGTATACCAAAAAAAATTCTTACTTTTTTGACGATTGCTCGGCGTGTGGGGCAGATAGAGGGTCCGAATTGGAAATTAATTGTAGGTCATATAGCGAGATATAACGCCATATAATAATTATTTTAATACTCGTATGCTTTCCTGGTTAAAACCGCCGAAAACTCAAAAATGAAGCTGATCAAATGCACTAAAAATTTTTTGATGAAAAAGTCTTATCATCTCGGATTTCGATTAAACTCATAGTGTTTATGCACAATAGTGTTAGTAAAATTCTGTGAAAATTTTATGACACTTGGTCTATTAGTTTTCGAGATATTCGCATTTGAAATTTTGCAGTATACCAAAAAAAATTCTTACTTTTTTGACGATTGCTCGGCGTGTGGGGCAGATAGAGGGTCCGAATTGGAAATTAATTGTAGGTCATATAGCGAGATATAACGCCATATAATAATTATTTTAATACTCGTATGCTTTCCTGGTTAAAACCGCCGAAAACTCAAAAATGAAGCTGATCAAATGCACTAAAAATTTTTTGATGAAAAAGTCTTATCATCTCGGATTTCGATTAAACTCATAGTGTTTATGCACAATAGTGTTAGTAAAATTCTGTGAAAATTTTATGACACTTGGTCTATTAGTTTTCGAGATATTCGCATTTGAAATTTTGCAGTATACCAAAAAAAATTCTTACTTTTTTGACGATTGCTCGGCGTGTGGGGCAGATAGAGGGTCCGAATTGGAAATTAATTGTAGGTCATATAGCGAGATATAACGCCATATAATAATTATTTTAATACTCGTATGCTTTCCTGGTTAAAACCGCCGAAAACTCAAAAATGAAGCTGATCAAATGCACTAAAAATTTTTTGATGAAAAAGTCTTATCATCTCGGATTTCGATTAAACTCATAGTGTTTATGCACAATAGTGTTAGTAAAATTCTGTGAAAATTTTATGACACTTGGTCTATTAGTTTTCGAGATATTCGCATTTGAAATTTTGCAGTATACCAAAAAAAATTCTTACTTTTTTGACGATTGCTCGGCGTGTGGGGCAGATAGAGGGTCCGAATTGGAAATTAATTGTAGGTCATATAGCGAGATATAACGCCATATAATAATTATTTTAATACTCGTATGCTTTCCTGGTTAAAACCGCCGAAAACTCAAAAATGAAGCTGATCAAATGCACTAAAAATTTTTTGATGAAAAAGTCTTATCATCTCGGATTTCGATTAAACTCATAGTGTTTATGCACAATAGTGTTAGTAAAATTCTGTGAAAATTTTATGACACTTGGTCTATTAGTTTTCGAGATATTCGCATTTGAAATTTTGCAGTATACCAAAAAAAATTCTTACTTTTTTGACGATTGCTCGGCGTGTGGGGCAGATAGAGGGTCCGAATTGGAAATTAATTGTAGGTCATATAGCGAGATATAACGCCATATAATAATTATTTTAATACTCGTATGCTTTCCTGGTTAAAACCGCCGAAAACTCAAAAATGAAGCTGATCAAATGCACTAAAAATTTTTTGATGAAAAAGTCTTATCATCTCGGATTTCGATTAAACTCATAGTGTTTATGCACAATAGTGTTAGTAAAATTCTGTGAAAATTTTATGACACTTGGTCTATTAGTTTTCGAGATATTCGCATTTGAAATTTTGCAGTATACCAAAAAAAATTCTTACTTTTTTGACGATTGCTCGGCGTGTGGGGCAGATAGAGGGTCCGAATTGGAAATTAATTGTAGGTCATATAGCGAGATATAACGCCATATAATAATTATTTTAATACTCGTATGCTTTCCTGGTTAAAACCGCCGAAAACTCAAAAATGAAGCTGATCAAATGCACTAAAAATTTTTTGATGAAAAAGTCTTATCATCTCGGATTTCGATTAAACTCATAGTGTTTATGCACAATAGTGTTAGTAAAATTCTGTGAAAATTTTATGACACTTGGTCTATTAGTTTTCGAGATATTCGCATTTGAAATTTTGCAGTATACCAAAAAAAATTCTTACTTTTTTGACGATTGCTCGGCGTGTGGGGCAGATAGAGGGTCCGAATTGGAAATTAATTGTAGGTCATATAGCGAGATATAACGCCATATAATAATTATTTTAATACTCGTATGCTTTCCTGGTTAAAACCGCCGAAAACTCAAAAATGAAGCTGATCAAATGCACTAAAAATTTTTTGATGAAAAAGTCTTATCATCTCGGATTTCGATTAAACTCATAGTGTTTATGCACAATAGTGTTAGTAAAATTCTGTGAAAATTTTATGACACTTGGTCTATTAGTTTTCGAGATATTCGCATTTGAAATTTTGCAGTATACCAAAAAAAATTCTTACTTTTTTGACGATTGCTCGGCGTGTGGGGCAGATAGAGGGTCCGAATTGGAAATTAATTGTAGGTCATATAGCGAGATATAACGCCATATAATAATTATTTTAATACTCGTATGCTTTCCTGGTTAAAACCGCCGAAAACTCAAAAATGAAGCTGATCAAATGCACTAAAAATTTTTTGATGAAAAAGTCTTATCATCTCGGATTTCGATTAAACTCATAGTGTTTATGCACAATAGTGTTAGTAAAATTCTGTGAAAATTTTATGACACTTGGTCTATTAGTTTTCGAGATATTCGCATTTGAAATTTTGCAGTATACCAAAAAAAATTCTTACTTTTTTGACGATTGCTCGGCGTGTGGGGCAGATAGAGGGTCCGAATTGGAAATTAATTGTAGGTCATATAGCGAGATATAACGCCATATAATAATTATTTTAATACTCGTATGCTTTCCTGGTTAAAACCGCCGAAAACTCAAAAATGAAGCTGATCAAATGCACTAAAAATTTTTTGATGAAAAAGTCTTATCATCTCGGATTTCGATTAAACTCATAGTGTTTATGCACAATAGTGTTAGTAAAATTCTGTGAAAATTTTATGACACTTGGTCTATTAGTTTTCGAGATATTCGCATTTGAAATTTTGCAGTATACCAAAAAAAATTCTTACTTTTTTGACGATTGCTCGGCGTGTGGGGCAGATAGAGGGTCCGAATTGGAAATTAATTGTAGGTCATATAGCGAGATATAACGCCATATAATAATTATTTTAATACTCGTATGCTTTCCTGGTTAAAACCGCCGAAAACTCAAAAATGAAGCTGATCAAATGCACTAAAAATTTTTTGATGAAAAAGTCTTATCATCTCGGATTTCGATTAAACTCATAGTGTTTATGCACAATAGTGTTAGTAAAATTCTGTGAAAATTTTATGACACTTGGTCTATTAGTTTTCGAGATATTCGCATTTGAAATTTTGCAGTATACCAAAAAAAATTCTTACTTTTTTGACGATTGCTCGGCGTGTGGGGCAGATAGAGGGTCCGAATTGGAAATTAATTGTAGGTCATATAGCGAGATATAACGCCATATAATAATTATTTTAATACTCGTATGCTTTCCTGGTTAAAACCGCCGAAAACTCAAAAATGAAGCTGATCAAATGCACTAAAAATTTTTTGATGAAAAAGTCTTATCATCTCGGATTTCGATTAAACTCATAGTGTTTATGCACAATAGTGTTAGTAAAATTCTGTGAAAATTTTATGACACTTGGTCTATTAGTTTTCGAGATATTCGCATTTGAAATTTTGCAGTATACCAAAAAAAATTCTTACTTTTTTGACGATTGCTCGGCGTGTGGGGCAGATAGAGGGTCCGAATTGGAAATTAATTGTAGGTCATATAGCGAGATATAACGCCATATAATAATTATTTTAATACTCGTATGCTTTCCTGGTTAAAACCGCCGAAAACTCAAAAATGAAGCTGATCAAATGCACTAAAAATTTTTTGATGAAAAAGTCTTATCATCTCGGATTTCGATTAAACTCATAGTGTTTATGCACAATAGTGTTAGTAAAATTCTGTGAAAATTTTATGACACTTGGTCTATTAGTTTTCGAGATATTCGCATTTGAAATTTTGCAGTATACCAAAAAAAATTCTTACTTTTTTGACGATTGCTCGGCGTGTGGGGCAGATAGAGGGTCCGAATTGGAAATTAATTGTAGGTCATATAGCGAGATATAACGCCATATAATAATTATTTTAATACTCGTATGCTTTCCTGGTTAAAACCGCCGAAAACTCAAAAATGAAGCTGATCAAATGCACTAAAAATTTTTTGATGAAAAAGTCTTATCATCTCGGATTTCGATTAAACTCATAGTGTTTATGCACAATAGTGTTAGTAAAATTCTGTGAAAATTTTATGACACTTGGTCTATTAGTTTTCGAGATATTCGCATTTGAAATTTTGCAGTATACCAAAAAAAATTCTTACTTTTTTGACGATTGCTCGGCGTGTGGGGCAGATAGAGGGTCCGAATTGGAAATTAATTGTAGGTCATATAGCGAGATATAACGCCATATAATAATTATTTTAATACTCGTATGCTTTCCTGGTTAAAACCGCCGAAAACTCAAAAATGAAGCTGATCAAATGCACTAAAAATTTTTTGATGAAAAAGTCTTATCATCTCGGATTTCGATTAAACTCATAGTGTTTATGCACAATAGTGTTAGTAAAATTCTGTGAAAATTTTATGACACTTGGTCTATTAGTTTTCGAGATATTCGCATTTGAAATTTTGCAGTATACCAAAAAAAATTCTTACTTTTTTGACGATTGCTCGGCGTGTGGGGCAGATAGAGGGTCCGAATTGGAAATTAATTGTAGGTCATATAGCGAGATATAACGCCATATAATAATTATTTTAATACTCGTATGCTTTCCTGGTTAAAACCGCCGAAAACTCAAAAATGAAGCTGATCAAATGCACTAAAAATTTTTTGATGAAAAAGTCTTATCATCTCGGATTTCGATTAAACTCATAGTGTTTATGCACAATAGTGTTAGTAAAATTCTGTGAAAATTTTATGACACTTGGTCTATTAGTTTTCGAGATATTCGCATTTGAAATTTTGCAGTATACCAAAAAAAATTCTTACTTTTTTGACGATTGCTCGGCGTGTGGGGCAGATAGAGGGTCCGAATTGGAAATTAATTGTAGGTCATATAGCGAGATATAACGCCATATAATAATATAATATGGATATATGTGTGTATTACCTGGTTTAAAACCTGGTTGCTCAAGTTTTCTCAATAATAAGCTCTCAAAATTCCTGCATCAATAAAAATTCTGTATTACAAATATTTCAATAACAAATTCATCAAATCATATAAAATCATATATATATATATATATATATATATATAGCAAACCCGACGAACTCCGTTTCGCCACCAAATGGTTTCGTGAGAAAGATGAAGAACTTTTTTGTTTGTTTTATATTTGAAAAGGAAAAATGTGATTTTATTATACAACAGTAATGATTTTATTTTGATTACAAAAATGAAGTGTTTTTTAGTTGAACTTCTCTAAATAAATGAAAGTGAATCCGCAAATTATCCGTTTCATTGAAGTGCTCTTTGATAAGCCACATTTTTTGTTTTTTGGTCTGACGTTAACACAAACAAAGCGGATGGCTTTCCAACTCGTGAACAGGCAACGAATAACTGCCCATGTGAAAAACAATGATTTTCTAAATAATCTATTTGAAATTTATCCCGCAAAGGTCTAATTTTGACAAATGCCAAAAAAACGATACTAATTTTTGCAAACTTTGACGAATTTTTAGCTAAACGTGCTGTCGTAGGGGCGTTATATTTTAGTATTATCTAGAAGAATATGGTATCTACCGCCAAACAATAATCATAAAAATCGTCGATTTTTTTTAAAAAAAAACTATTACAAGAAAACGGCCCAGCCGATCTCTACCAAAAACTAATCAGCACGATTCCCAACCAATATCTTTCGAACGGTTTCTGAATTTTCAAAATCGATTCAGAGTTCGGGCTAAAACGTGGACGAAAAATTTTTCACTTTTCTGCGATTTACAAAGTAACGGCACGGCCGATTGTCACACAAAACTCAGAAACGCTAGTCCTCATCGAAATACATCGAATGGCTTTTAAATTTTTGAAATAGGTCCAGTCGCTTTTGAAAAAATGTCGATTTACGGCAAAAAATCTGTTCACATACACGCACACACACACATAATTTTTCCAAACTCGGTCTCATTCGATTCAGAATGGCTTGAAACGTCGAAAAAACATAAAATTAGTGAATCAGATTTTTTGATGATGAAAACAAACTTCTCCTTCGGAAAGTTAAAAATTTAAACTCGAGTGTGATATGTATCAACAAGCATTTATATAAAAATACCGAATATACCGGTATTTTTAAGACAAATGCCGGTTTTCAGGCAGTATACCAGTATTGCATTCCCGAATTGCATATAATTACGCCAATTATTTATTTTATTTTTTATTTTTCATTTATATCCATAAACTGTCTTTTACCAATATCATATTTTTAGGTATTGGTTTGAAATTGTAGGTACAACGATTTAGATTGAAAATATATTTAACAAAATTATTATATATGTTGTATAATTAAAAGTATAAATGAAAGTTGTATATTTATTATATATATTTATTGGTTTAGTTGTTCCATAAAAATATTTATCGCATTGTTATTTATTAAATAATTCATTACATTATTTAATTAAATATTTTATCACCATTAGATGAAATTTAGTAAAATATATAAATATATTATAAATATATATAATGACCGTTATATCATCTATTATTTATTTTTTACAATTTTAATTGTCTGTTAATATTGAAAACACGTAGTTAGTATAAAAATATCACAATTTAAAATTACTCATTCAAGCACCAAGTTGTAAATTGATCCAAACGTATTTTATTATATCTATTAGAGTTACACTCTTCCATTAAAATAAATAAATAAATAAATAAATTAGAATGACTCTTCTCGGAAAAAATCTTGATGTAAAAAACTGCACTAGAATAAATATAATATTAATACTGCCATATTTAAGTGAAATATTGGTTATAGTATATTTCAATATTTGTGTGTTATTCATAATTTTCATTATTCATTTCTGAATCGATAACCAAACAACCTAATAATAACTTATTAATTTTTTTATTAATTCAATTCAATGGCTCATCAATATTTTTTATACAATTATATGCAAAAAATGCAATTACTTTATGGCTAAAATTTATTTTGCACATATTAGTTTTACCAGGTTATATTAAGAAATTTTCAATAATGAAAATGATTTATATAAAAATAAATAAATAAATATTATCTGTTATTCAGCCGAGAAAAAACTGTATTTAATTGAAGAATTATAAAAATTAAAATTAAAAATACGTGATATTTTTCCATTGCAAATTTTAATACACGTTTTTCTATTCTATCATGTTACGTAAAATGAGTTGTGAATATAATTTAAATTTTAAGAATTTAACATAAAACAATGTAAAAGTAGTAAGATATAAAGAATTTTTATAGAAAGTTGTATTTTACTGTAAATTATAATTTCTCCAATTAAAAATATACTATTAATTAGCAAAAAGTGCATTATTAACTGGCCGTAGGGTAGTTTATATATGGGCCGAAAATCGAAATTGAAAATTTTTGCATTTCTCGACGTTTTGGAGGTTTCTGAACATTTTGGCATACCTCAGAAAGAAAAAATGTGTGTGTGAGTGTGTATGTTAACTGTTGTAGACTCGATGATTATGTGAGTTTATTGATAACTCAATTTACAACGACGAAACTGATATGATATAAATTTTGATATCAATTTAGCCCGACAATTGATCGCTGACCAAAACCGAGAGACATAATTCACGATTGTGAAAAACAATAATCTAGCTATAGCTTGCTAGATGAGACATTCGCAATTTTTTGAGAACAAAAAATTTTTTTGATAAAAAATGTTTTTTCATTTAAACTATTTTGAAAATTCTGAACTTTTTTCAAAGTAATCGTACTGGTTGAACTGCATAGAGACGAAATGTCAAAGCATTGATACGGAACCCATACCCATAGTAAAAAAAAATATACTTATTGTTTAAATCTCTTCAAAATATTTGATAATTTGATATGCCTATGTCTAATAATCATTTTTGACCGCCAAATCTCATTTTTTTTACTTTTTTTATTAGATCTCCGCAACAGCTAGACCTGCCTCCATGAAAATTTGATCAATTCTTCATCTTGTCAATACAAGTAAAATGTTTTTTGAATTATTAAAATCGAACGCTCCGTTCTCTTAAAAACTGAGTTACCAATTTTGGCACATTTTGCTCCGTATATTCGGAACGGCTAGACCTGTCAAAAACTAATCAGCACGTTTCCTTATCAATACGAATCGAATGTTTTTTTAATTATTCAAATCGGTTGATTGGTGTTCCCGAAATCGTCGACAAAAATTTGTATCCGCAAGATATATAAAAATGTTCATTTTCGATTTTTTTCGATTACTATAACTTGCCGCCCTACGGGAAGTTAATTAGTTATAAGTAGCATTTTGCCTTGAAGCAAAAAGTAATCAGTATCATTTGCAACCAATGTATTTCGAATCGTTTATAAAATTTTTAAAATCGATTTTTATTTTTTTAGGAAATTTTCGACATTTTTTATAATTTAATATAAATTAATTTTTTATAATTTTTTTATAATTAATCAGCCAAGCCATTTTAAAATAAAATGGCTTGGCTGATTGTCTCGCAAAACTGCCTAACGCTAGTTCTCATCGAGTTACATCAAATGACTATTAAATTTTTAAAATCGGTTCAACCGTTTTTAACAAAACGACGACGAAAAATGAACACAAACACATACTTTTTCTAAATTTGGTCTCATTCTATTCAGAATGACTCGAAACGTCAAATTACATAAAATTAGCAAATCAGACTTTATTTCGAGAACGTAAACTTCTCCTTCGAGATAAAATATTATAGACAATTTTGATGAAAATGTTCAGCGTTGACAAATAGAAATCTATAGAACAGACTTGGTAAATAAGAATTTAGCGCATTAGTCACATCTGATCTAATGAGATTGAAAAATATTAATTAAAATCCGCCATCGTCTCATAAGCTCTTAGAGAGCAGTCATTTGTAACTGACATCATCCAAACCTCTCTCTGCCGTGTCAATTATTACATCATTTACGTCAAATAAACTGACATAGTAAGTGTATTCAAATTACTGAGGGAATATATAAATCTTGGAGAAGGCATCACATACCTTAATTTGCATTTTGTTTCTGCACAAGTAACGAAGTTACTGCAACCCAAAAGAGAGAGAATAGAGAGCTCGTCAGAACGCACATTCGAGTCGAGAGCAGACAAACCAAGATACAAAAGGCATGCAACGTGACGTAGAAGACACTTTTGACATGAAATGCGGATACGATACGATATACAGAGAGGAATAAATTATAATGTACGAATTAATGAATATTCAATTTAAATTTAGATGAAAGCATCTTTAGTACTTCGGATTTCGTATGGGATTTATTTTATTATGATAGAACGTGCTGTCAAAACTGCTCTAAATTTTGTATTTTGGGAACTGCAATTTCTAGAATTGCACGTCCATAAACATATAGATGTTTTAATGTGAGGAAAGCGTTCATTTCATTTCTCTACAATATTAAATCTAATCATGTATCATGTATTTTAACCAATTAGCAGTGGCGCTCACATCTAACAGTGTGTATAGTTTGTATCGTAGTCTGAATCGAGCTCATGACAAGTATATTCGTCACGAAGTATATTGCGCTAGTACTATATCTATATCTTATACTAGAATTATATCTGATTAATATTAAAAAAATCGATCCCTATATTTACTTATTTTTAACCTAGCCATACGTTACATACGTATTGCAAACAGGTTAAATTAAATTTGAATGAAAGTGAAATTCAATGAAATATCATACAGTGTATACTTATCAGCTGAAGAAGCAAAGACACGAGCGCATTAGAGATAAGAGAATGACGAAAGCGGGAGTGGGCTCCTGATACATGAAACATTTTAATAATTTTCGCAAGTCCGAGGATCCGAATTGGAAATTAATTGTAGGTCATATAGCGAGATATAACGCCATATAATAATTATTTTAATACTCGTATGCTTTCCTGGTTAAAACCGCCGAAAACTCAAAAATGAAGCTGATCAAATGCACTAAAAATTTTTTGATGAAAAAGTCTTATCATCTCGGATTTCGATTAAACTCATAGTGTTTATGCACAATAGTGTTAGTAAAATTCTGTGAAAATTTTATGACACTTGGTCTATTAGTTTTCGAGATATTCGCATTTGAAATTTTGCAGTATACCAAAAAAAATTCTTACTTTTTTGACGATTGCTCGGCGTGTGGGGCAGATAGAGGGTCCGAATTGGAAATTAATTGTAGGTCATATAGCGAGATATAACGCCATATAATAATTATTTTAATACTCGTATGCTTTCCTGGTTAAAACCGCCGAAAACTCAAAAATGAAGCTGATCAAATGCACTAAAAATTTTTTGATGAAAAAGTCTTATCATCTCGGATTTCGATTAAACTCATAGTGTTTATGCACAATAGTGTTAGTAAAATTCTGTGAAAATTTTATGACACTTGGTCTATTAGTTTTCGAGATATTCGCATTTGAAATTTTGCAGTATACAAAAAAAAATTCTTACTTTTTTGACGATTGCTCGGCGTGTGGGGCAGATAGAGGGTCCGAATTGGAAATTAATTGTAGGTCATATAGCGAGATATAACGCCATATAATAATTATTTTAATACTCGTATGCTTTCCTGGTTAAAACCGCCGAAAACTCAAAAATGAAGCTGATCAAATGCACTAAAAATTTTTTGATGAAAAAGTCTTATCATCTCGGATTTCGATTAAACTCATAGTGTTTATGCACAATAGTGTTAGTAAAATTCTGTGAAAATTTTATGACACTTGGTCTATTAGTTTTCGAGATATTCGCATTTGAAATTTTGCAGTATACCAAAAAAAATTCTTACTTTTTTGACGATTGCTCGGCGTGTGGGGCAGATAGAGGGTCCGAATTGGAAATTAATTGTAGGTCATATAGCGAGATATAACGCCATATAATAATTATTTTAATACTCGTATGCTTTCCTGGTTAAAACCGCCGAAAACTCAAAAATGAAGCTGATCAAATGCACTAAAAATTTTGATGAAAAAGTCTTATCATCTCGGATTTCGATTAAACTCATAGTGTTTATGCACAATAGTGTTAGTAAAATTCTGTGAAAATTTTATGACACTTGGTCTATTAGTTTTCGAGATATTCGCATTTGAAATTTTGCAGTATACCAAAAAAAATTCTTACTTTTTTGACGATTGCTCGGCGTGTGGGGCAGATAGAGGGTCCGAATTGGAAATTAATTGTAGGTCATATAGCGAGATATAACGCCATATAATAATTATTTTAATACTCGTATGCTTTCCTGGTTAAAACCGCCGAAAACTCAAAAATGAAGCTGATCAAATGCACTAAAAATTTTTGATGAAAAAGTCTTATCATCTCGGATTTCGATTAAACTCATAGTGTTTATGCACAATAGTGTTAGTAAAATTCTGTGAAAATTTTATGACACTTGGTCTATTAGTTTTCGAGATATTCGCATTTGAAATTTTGCAGTATACCAAAAAAAATTCTTACTTTTTTGACGATTGCTCGGCGTGTGGGGCAGATAGAGGGTCCGAATTGGAAATTAATTGTAGGTCATATAGCGAGATATAACGCCATATAATAATTATTTTAATACTCGTATGCTTTCCTGGTTAAAACCGCCGAAAACTCAAAAATGAAGCTGATCAAATGCACTAAAAATTTTTTGATGAAAAAGTCTTATCATCTCGGATTTCGATTAAACTCATAGTGTTTATGCACAATAGTGTTAGTAAAATTCTGTGAAAATTTTATGACACTTGGTCTATTAGTTTTCGAGATATTCGCATTTGAAATTTTGCAGTATACCAAAAAAAATTCTTACTTTTTTGACGATTGCTCGGCGTGTGGGGCAGATAGAGGGTCCGAATTGGAAATTAATTGTAGGTCATATAGCGAGATATAACGCCATATAATAATTATTTTAATACTCGTATGCTTTCCTGGTTAAAACCGCCGAAAACTCAAAAATGAAGCTGATCAAATGCACTAAAAATTTTTTGATGAAAAAGTTATCATCTCGGATTTCGATTAAACTCATAGTGTTTATGCACAATAGTGTTAGTAAAATCTGTGAAAATTTTATGACACTTGGTCTATTAGTTTTCGAGATATTCGCATTTGAAATTTTGCAGTATACCAAAAAAAATTCTTACTTTTTTGACGATTGCTCGGCGTGTGGGGCAGATAGAGGGTCCGAATTGGAAATTAATTGTAGGTCATATAGCGAGATATAACGCCATATAATAATTATTTTAATACTCGTATGCTTTCCTGGTTAAAACCGCCGAAAACTCAAAAATGAAGCTGATCAAATGCACTAAAAATTTTTGATGAAAAAGTCTTATCATCTCGGATTTCGATTAAACTCATAGTGTTTATGCACAATAGTGTTAGTAAAATTCTGTGAAAATTTTATGACACTTGGTCTATTAGTTTTCGAGATATTCGCATTTGAAATTTTGCAGTATACCAAAAAAAATTCTTACTTTTTTGACGATTGCTCGGCGTGTGGGGCAGATAGAGGGTCCGAATTGGAAATTAATTGTAGGTCATATAGCGAGATATAACGCCATATAATAATTATTTTAATACTCGTATGCTTTCCTGGTTAAAACCGCCGAAAACTCAAAAATGAAGCTGATCAAATGCACTAAAAATTTTTTGATGAAAAAGTCTTATCATCTCGGATTTCGATTAAACTCATAGTGTTTATGCACAATAGTGTTAGTAAAATTCTGTGAAAATTTTATGACACTTGGTCTATTAGTTTTCGAGATATTCGCATTTGAAATTTTGCAGTATACCAAAAAAAATTCTTACTTTTTTGACGATTGCTCGGCGTGTGGGGCAGATAGAGGGTCCGAATTGGAAATTAATTGTAGGTCATATAGCGAGATATAACGCCATATAATAATTATTTTAATACTCGTATGCTTTCCTGGTTAAAACCGCCGAAAACTCAAAAATGAAGCTGATCAAATGCACTAAAAATTTTTTGATGAAAAAGTCTTATCATCTCGGATTTCGATTAAACTCATAGTGTTTATGCACAATAGTGTTAGTAAAATTCTGTGAAATTTTATGACACTTGGTTATTAGTTTTCGAGATATTCGCATTTGAAATTTTGCAGTATACCAAAAAAAATTCTTACTTTTTTGACGATTGCTCGGCGTGTGGGGCAGATAGAGGGTCCGAATTGGAAATTAATTGTAGGTCATATAGCGAGATATACGCCATATAATAATTATTTTAATACTCGTATGCTTTCCTGGTTAAAACCGCCGAAAACTCAAAAATGAAGCTGATCAAATGCACTAAAAATTTTTTGATGAAAAAGTCTTATCATCTCGGATTTCGATTAAACTCATAGTGTTTATGCACAATAGTGTTAGTAAATTCTGTGAAAATTTTATGACACTTGGTCTATTAGTTTTCGAGATATTCGCATTTGAAATTTTGCAGTATACCAAAAAAATTCTTACTTTTTTGACGATTGCTCGGCGTGTGGGGCAGATAGAGGGTCCGAATTGGAAATTAATTGTTAGGTCATATAGCGAGATATAACGCCATATAATAATTATTTTAATACTCGTATGCTTTCCTGGTTAAAACCGCCGAAAACTCAAAAATGAAGCTGATCAAATGCACTAAAAATTTTTTGATGAAAAAGTCTTATCATCTCGGATTTCGATTAAACTCATAGTGTTTATGAACAATAGTGTTAGTAAAATTCTGTGAAATTTTTATGACACTTGGTCTATTAGTTTTCGAGATATTCGCATTTGAAAATTTGCAGTATACCAAAAAAAATTCTACTT